>NC_136067.1:1843784101-1844078553 GCF_964261635.1 Lissotriton helveticus | reverse complement strand
GCCCCAATGATTGGATGGTTCGCTTGGATCTACAAGACGCTTACCTTACCGTTCCCATTCATCCCTCCCACTCGAAATTTCTTCAATTCCAGTGGTCGGGCGTGACTTACAGGTTCACTTCTCTTCCTTTTGGTCTTTCTTGTGCCCCTTGGTGCTTCACAAAACTCTTAAAACCTGTTGTCGCTTTTCTCCGTTCTCTCGGAATCGGACTCATCATCTATCTAGACGACATTCTGATCATGAATACAGACAAACAGCTTCTGCTGTCCGATCTGCAGACTACCCAGTCTCTCCTTTTGGATCTAGGGTTCCTCATCAATTTCGAGAAATCATCGCTGACCCCGTCCCAGAACATGGAATTCTTGGGTTTTCTGGTAGATTTTGTGGCAGCATCTCCCCGCCTTCCTCAGGCAAAGGTTTCCATGATCAAAGCGGAGATCTCTTCCATACTCCAAACATCTCTTCTATCTCTCCGGTCGTTAGCAAGGATCATCGGACTTCTCTCCTCTTCCATCCAAGCCATCTTCCCCGGTCCTCTTCATTATCGTGCCCTTCAACGTCTAAAAATCAGGCACCTACGTCAAGGCCTGGTCTACGCCGATCTTATCGCTCTGGACTTAGAGTCACGATATGAGCTTCAATGGTGGATAGAACATTTAGATGCGTGGAACGGGCGCACTATCTTCGCTTCGGCCCCATATCTTGTGTTAGAATCCGATGCCAGCCTGTTGGGTTGGGGCGCCCGTTGTGGTCCAATATCGACTGGAGGTACATGGTCTCACGAGGAGTCTAAATTGCACATCAACTCAAAAACAGAGTCCGCTGTTCCATCCTGCTGCGCATGGACAATGTTTCGGCGGTCCGCTACATCAACCACCTCGGTGGTACCAAATCCAAACCTCTGGCAGAGCTGGCGAAAAGTCTTTGGGAATTTTGTCTGTCAAACCAGCTTTCCTTGACTGCGAGTATCTTCCAGGAGACCTCAACTCGGTGGCGGATTGGCATTCGAGTTTTCTCCGAGACTCCAACGACTGGAAGCTGCTTCCATCCGTTTTCCTTTCTCTCTCTCAAAAATGGGGTCCCTTTTCCATAGATCTCTTCGCATCCCGCCTCAACTTTCAGTTGCCCCGTCTCTTCAGTTGGCGGCCGGATCCTTTGGCTTTGGCGACGGACACTTTCCTCCAGGATTGGTCACGCCACCTCAACTATGCTTTCCCTCCTTTTCTCATGATCAGCAGAGTGCTTTCTCAGATTCGTCGGCAATCAACCTCCCTGGTTCTGGTAGCCCCCTTTTGGCAGTCCCAAATTTGGTTCCCCTCTCTGCTGGAGATGGCAATAGACTTTCCAGTGCTACTTCCGTCCTACGATGATCTGCTTCTGAATCCCCAAGGCATCCGTCTCAACCTCATTCTGGTCAATTCCATGACTCTGTCAGCCTGGACATTTTCCGGCCTTCCTCTACTGACGTCCTCATTTCACAAGAGGCTGCTCTCTTTTTCAGCCAGGCCTGGGCCCCTGGGACTTCCAAAGCGTACAAATCCGCCTGGTCTCTTTGGGCAAGCTGGTGTCTGGAAAGGAATATCGATCCCCTTTCAGCCCCTCTGAACTTTGTGGTCAATTTTTTGGCTTCTGAGGCCAGTTCAGGTATTATCATACCATCAATCTTTATCGTTCAGCTATTTCCCTCAATCATGCCCCTATTGATGGCAAACCTGCTGGCGCCCATCCTTTCATTTGCCGTCTGCTGAAAGGAGTCCACTATTCCAAACCTCTGTAGGCTAAGTATTCCTCTTTATGGGATGTTTCAGTTGTGCTCAAAATTTTTCTGATTGGCCTCATAACTCTGCTCTTTCTCTCAAAATGTTATCTGCAAAACTTACAATGTTATTGTGTTTAATTTCCATCAAACGTGTATCTGATGTTAGAGCCTTAGATATTTCTGCTCGTCAGTTTTCCCCTAAAGGTGTTGTGTTCCAGATTCACAGGCGGACAAAAACTCATTTAGACTCTGTTTTTTATCCTTATTTTCCTCCTTATTTTCCTGCACACCCTAAGCTATGTGTCGGTCAGTGTTTAAAAGTGTACGAACAAAGGACTTCTGATCTCAGAGCGCCCTCTCACTTCCAACTCCTTATCTCCTTCCGTAAGCCCCACCATCCTGTCTCCTCCCCGCCCCTTGCTCGGTGGGTACGTTGGGTTATGTCCCTTGTGGGAATTGATGTCTCAGTGTTTGGAGCTCATTCTACCAGAGGAGCCATGGCCTCTAATGCCTTTTGGGCAGGCTCCCGCTTAGAGGAGATTCTGAGATCAGCAGACTGGACCAATGATAATGTTTTTCATATGTTCTATTGCAAACCAATCAATACTGTGGCTTCTGTTGTTGTTGATATGCTTTAAAGAAGCATAATAGGAGCCTCCGGTCTTGCCATAAAATGTAGATTTTCCTAGTTGATATGACGGAAAGTCTTAATTTTATTAAAGACAGGGAGGTGAGTATTATCCCACCACTACACTTCTAACTTGTGTTCTCCCTCCCTTCAGCGAATCCGGCACTGCTGCCTGCATCGTCATAGGAAGAACTCTCTCCACCTACTCCGTTCCTCGCCTCTACGGTCCTTCTCTCCTGTATGTCTGGATCCTCCTCCTAGGACTCATGTTGGACGTCTTTCCTGGATTCCTCTGATTCAAGATCTCTGTTCCTGGACTTTGGCGTTTTCTTTGGTTGTTGTTATGGTTCCTTTATTTTCCTTATCTGACTAGCTCGTCAGCGAAAAGAGGAAGCTGCGCAGTCAGTGGTGACTCTTATTACTATACTGGATTGTGATTGGTCATTATGTTATCGTTTTCTACGTTCCCATTGGCCAGCTGTTCCCCTGGTCCCCTTGGAACTGTAGTCTTCTTACTTATCTTGGCTGCTGTTAGAATAAAAGCAAGATTAGAAAGCATAACACTCGCCTTAGTGTCTTTAATAAAATTAAGACTTTCCATCATAACAACTAGGAAAATCTACATTATTCAGTATATATTCAAATATGGTGGTAATGTGTATTTAAGGGCAATCCATTGGGGCTCAGAAGCAACGCAACAAGGGAAGGCAACATTTTTAGAATTTAACCAAGGTGACATGCAACATTCTGACAAGTGTTTCTACTGCCCTCCTTCTTCCAGACCTCTCCACTCACTCCAACATGTGCCTCTACCACCCTCCATCCTTCTTCCCCTCCATCCACTTGTACCACATTTAGCCTTGCACAGAACTTGGCAGGTGCACGCATGTGGGCTCGAGTTCCTTTCCTTTACACAAAGGCTTCTCCAATCTAATCTTCTCTACACTAGAAGGTTCTTTTCCTGCAAGAAAAAAGTTAGGCCATAGAAACATGTGTGGAGTCCCTTGTAGCATTCAGCCCTCTCCAACATCTGCATTTCTGCCTCCTCCGTGTCTTTCCTTTTTGTACTCCATAAACCACCTAGAAGGGACTGAAAAGTGTCCATAGCTGGATACCGGCCTCTTTTACATTTCCGAAATGCAATATGTTGCACGCAGCACGTCTAACATGGGATGGAGCACAGCATGTCCTCTGGATCGGCCTAGGGATCCAGCGTGCTGCTCCTTCCACCACCATCCGGTCGTCTACCCCTATGGACTTCTCCAAATCGGGGATCCCTCCAGACCCAAGACCACCACCCTTCAGTGCAACGCCACCTGAACATCTGGCTGAACGATGGCAAGAATGTCCTGCTCTGTAAATATGCAATATATATTTGTCCAAGCCTATTCGCTGTTAAATGTAATCCTGAGTGAATTTGCAATTTGTATATTTATTACTCTAACCACTAGTATATGTAGTAGACCTTTGAATACTACCATTCTTATGTGATTTTAGAGTTTATCGGTTTGTATCTCTTTCCTTGAGTGACTTTACAACTTGTACATTTGAAATTTTTTCTGTTTGTATCTCTTATGTAATTCATGTAATCCAAAGTCCTTATGTAACGCAACTGGTTCTTTTGTACAGTGCTCTGACACCTTTGGGTAATGTTCACGCTATATAAAATCGCATCAAATAAAGAATAAATAAATATGTTGGGGCAGAAATGTCTTCTGAATGAATCACCCATGAGTCTTTGGATATTTTTTATATTGAGTTCCAACACACATAAAATCATGCATAAATGCTGATTTAGACCCAGTGATGTGATGTGTAGTCTGGAGGTGCACAAGATGTGCAACTCTAATTTTCCACTAATGATTGTCACCAGTTCACTGGGGTATGGTGTGAAGGACTGGCAGTGGTGCAGCAACAGTTTACACCTGCAAGACAGGCCATACAACCTGACACATGAATGGGGAGAATTGCCTTCAGTCTAAAATGGTCTCCCAGTTCCCTTTAACAGAGACCTTCTTTTCATTCAAGTTGGATAATATGTTTACACTATGTTTGTTAAGTAGAATGAGTGTGGAGTGTATGTGCTGAGCTTGACTTCTGCAGCCAAGGATTCGAGTTTGGATCCCCTTTGTGTGAAAAATTATACATAAAATAGAGGTTGGAGGAAGCCTGCCGGATGGAAACCTGAATTGTAGGTGTCCTCCAAAGCATTCTTAGGTCCTTTGAAAAGGATGTAGATAGATGACAGAAACCACATTTGCACGGTAGGGATAGTTCACGCTATCTTCCTGCTCCATTCTTCCCTACAGATATAATCCCCAACTCATTATAAGGTAGCTGAGTGAGGAAGCCTCATTCTCTTTATTTGTTTGTAAAGTGCACACATCATCCCCAGGGGGATATCCTGGAGCTAAAACCAAAGAAACTCTGCAAATAAACACCCTTTTATGGAGGATGCAACCAAGTCTTCAAATGTTTGTGAAACACAACAAGATCCTACTTGGGACATATAACTAAAGGAAGAGAATTCCAAATGAAGTGAGGCTAAATGGCCAAAAGAACAGCCACTTAACCTGGCTTTCCTGATTTGGGTACAACTAATCAGGGCTTGCTGGGAAGAATGCAACGCTCAACTTGGCTTATAGAAGCTCACATTGCCACGTAAAATAGCAAACAAAACAAAACAATTGGTTCTTTCGGGATGCGTACAATTGCTTAGTAACTGATCCGAGCCACTGCCGGCTGGACGTGCCTTCTAATTACTAAGCAGTATGATGAATCGATAGGCTTTTTCATGAGACGTGTGGAGTGAAGATACAGACAGGGCTCCACCCGGCTGGTGGAGACCTCTTTGTCATTTCCTGACACATTGCCAAGCATTATTGATTGCTACAACTGCATTCTGATTTCCTTTACTGAGACAACTGCGTTTTTGGCTGTCCTCTCATCCCACCATGGTCCTGAAGAAGACCCGCCTCAATGCACCTTACAAATGCGCTACTCTCAGGGTCGAAACGTCGACATGCCATATATGTCCGCACAGCCCTCATGATCACGATTTAATTTATTATTGGATCTTGCAGCACATGTGCAAAAAGAAAAAGGACAAAACTTTTTTTTTTAATTCTCCCACTCTTCCCTTTTCTTTATCTCACTTGCATTTGTCTTGTATAAAGTGTACTGTTCACATCACTAAATCACTTTATGTCACTTTTTTCACCACGGTCACTTATTGTTCCTTGCTGCAAATTGAATTTGTAACTGTGACAGCCATGAGTATTTGATACTCATTTAGAATATACTAGTGATTCTTATTTCGTGTGTATTTTTCCTTTGTGAATCATTGCTCTATGTTCTGTAAATAAGTATTTCCTCTTTGTATTTACAAAAAATATTCTAAGCAATTGTACGCATCCCGACAGAACCAATTGTTTTGTTTAATACTAATACGCAGGTTCTGAGGGACTCCAGGTCACCCCATTATTTTTAATAACGTAAAATAGCAGGTCATGCTTTATGACATGGTTTATGCACATAGCAAAGTATTAAAAAAACTGTCTCTCTTCCTTACTGGGAGCCAGTGAAACTGATTGAGGGAGGCGTATGCTGAACTCCTTCTAGGTCTGTTGTAGATTAGCCTAGCAACTTCATTCTGAATAAGCTGCAAATG
This sequence comes from Lissotriton helveticus, assembly GCF_964261635.1. Classification (NCBI taxonomy): domain Eukaryota; kingdom Metazoa; phylum Chordata; class Amphibia; order Caudata; family Salamandridae; genus Lissotriton; species Lissotriton helveticus. Next base: position 1,844,072,496 of record NC_136067.1, on the reverse strand, counting down.
ATTGAAAATGTAATCAGCTATCCGTAAATAGAAGGCGTTGGCATAATGCAGTCTGCTCAGAATGAGAACTGAGTGATTAGAGGAATCTATCTAAATAGCTGTCTCAGCATTCGTAAGAAACCAAATCACTTTCCATACACCAACTTTACCTGGTCCTGCATAGAAAGGGAGTAATCTGATAAGGCTCCCAAATTCTTAGCGCCTCATGTAGGCCTAGGAGCCACCCCAAAGGAGGTAGGCCGCCAGATTACATTCCAGACTTCATCTTTTCATGCCTTCAGCTTCAAGCAATGAGAACGCAGGTAGCACATCAGAGAGACATCCCAGGAGATTCTCATGAATTTGAGGCTTATTCTCATCGATGATATTATTAAGCTCGGTGTTATCCACATAGGAAAAATGCTTGAAGATTTAACGTGTTTGCCAAGGGGGTGACATAGACATTTAATAAGGACGGGCTTAAAGATTACCCTTGTGGAACACCACAATTCATCTGCAATGGGGTAGATCTACACAGAGCCAAATAAACAGAATAAGATCTGCTACACAAGATTTTTCCAAACCATTGGAGTGTGGTGGAGTGCAAGCCTGCTTCATGGAGCTCACAAACTAGCTGGAAGTGAGAGACAGTATTAAAGGCAGCAGACCGGTCTAATAGGATCAGCGCAACAGCGTTGTCATGATCCACCTCCGATCGAATTCTGTCAACCTCTGCCACCAGGGTTGACTCCATGTAGTTATTTGCTCTAAAGGCCATTTGCGCAGTGTCCAGAATGTTGTTGACTTCCAGAAATTGTGTTAGCTGTGTATTAGCTATCCTTTCCAACTCGTTCGCCAAATAAGGCAGGAGGGAGATAGGACAATAGTTGGAAAAATTGCCAGCCTCTGCTCCAGCCATTTTTAATAGAGGCAGCACAAGAGCAGATTTCCGACAAGATACGAAGTCACCCTTCTCCAAAGAAAGCCTAAACAACCAGGTAATAAAGGACTTAGAACCGGGGCAAGTCTAGAGAAGATAAAATGGTGACAGGGATTCAAAGGAGATCTTGACTCCAGCTCCATCATGGTCTTTCCCACTAATTCCTGATTAATCTCTTGGAAATGCACCCAAGTGAATAGACGTTTCAGGGTGAGGACTAACTTCTTTCTGGAAGAACTATGTCACAGGGGATTGAGTCTCAAAAGTAGAGTAGATCTTATCAATCTTATCATGGCAGAATTCAGCCAGATTTACACATCACTAAATCGAAATAGGGATGTTTTGATTCACAGCCGTGGGCTGAGATAGTTCCCCACAGTGTCCTCACAAAATGAGTTTTTTATGCGATCTTAAGCATTTTGTGATAGGATTTTAAAGCAGCTCTAAATGCTAGGCAATTCAGAGTACAAAGACTGTGTCTTGGCAAGTCTAATGGGAATCCCCAAAAATCATGAATTGCCTGAAACCAGTGCCAGAGATGGACCTCTATTCACAATCTCTGTCTGCAAACTGAGTACAAGTATGGAGCAGGACGCCCTAATCGATGTGCCTGTTTATGTTTATGGTATTTGTAAAGCTCATGGCTGCCCAGGGGCGTCCCAGCACTGCCGAGGGGAATAAAAATGTGTAGAAGAGGAAGATGTAAGGGAACAGCCACATCTTAAGTTTTTTCCTGAAACTTCTTTCATTTACGGTCAGTCTCAGTTCCTCGGTAATTGTGTTCCAGAGCTTTGAGGCAATGTGTGTGAAGGGTCTCCCTCCCCATCTTGATCTCTTTATCCTAGTATTGTTTATAAAGTAGTCAGAAGAGCACCTGAGAGATCTATTGGGGACATAAGGGTTGACCATGGCTTTTAACAGGTCTGGACCCCTATTGTTCTTGGCTCTAGGAGATAGGCAAAGGGCTTTGAACTTCACCCTGGACTGGATGGAGAGCCAGTGCAGTTTTTTAAGCGAGGATCTCACTGGCTCCTGTCTAGGAATTTTCAGGAGCATCCTGGCCGCGGCGTTCTGGACAATTTGTAGCCAGTCAACCACGTATTTAGGGGAGCCCAAATACAAGGAGTTGCCGTAGTCTAATCTTGAGATCACTAGGGCCTCGACCACCGTTCTACGTGCCTGTTCAGGGATGAGGTCCATGATCTTTCGGATCATGTGCAATATGCCGAAACAGACTGCTGAAAGTTTTATAGCTTGAGTTTCCATGGAAAGGTTGTGGTCTAGCCACAGCCCCAGGTTTTTTATGGATGGCTTTGGAGCAGGAGGGGCACCCAGTCCTCTGGCAAGCTGATCCTAGCCCAGGGCCCTGGGCATTTGCCCATGAATATCAGGTCTGTTTTGTCATCATTCAGTTTTAGATTGGAGTTGGTCATCCATTTGGCTATCTTTTCCAAGCATGGTACCAACTGAAGATGATTAGAGTTCATCTCTTCCGACACTAAGGCTACCAATTGTGTATCAACAGCGTAGAAAATGATGGTTAGTCCGAACTCCTGTACAATTTGTGCTGGAGGGGTCAGGTAAACGTTAAACAAGGTTGGACTGAGCGCCAAACCGTAAGGAACTCCATGGGGGGCAGGAAATAGATCAGATAGATTTGCCGATTCCATGCATTAGAACGATCAATCACTTAGGAAAGAGCTAAGCCTCTGTATAAGGATATTATGATCCACGGAATTAAAAGCCGCAGTTAGATCTAAAAGAAGAATGGTGGCGGATCCCCCATGATCCAGAATAATTTTTAGTTGATCGGTTATTGTTAGGAGGGACGACTCAGTGCTATGTCCTGGGAGGAGCCCCATTTGCATCTTTTGCCAGATGTTATTTTCCTGTGAAATTATACAATTGACATGTTTTTCTACTACTTTACTCAAAATGGGTAGTAATGAAATGGGGCAGAAATTCCCCAAAACCCAGGGATCAAGTTTCAATTTGTGTTTCCACATCTTAGGGACTATCCCAGTACTCAGTGATAGTGAAAGAAGGTCTGCCATCGTGGAGAGAATGGAATCACCGCCCTGAAGTAGGATGTGAGGATGGACGGGATCAAGTGGAGAGCCAGACTTAATTTTGCTTAAGATTAGTCTTTTTTGTTCTTTGCTCAATATCAGGAAGGTATCCAGTATTGGAGGATGAGGCGGACTGTGCTGGTATAGACTGGATAATTGGCTTTTTATATCCAAAGTTGCTTGCCTTTCTTCGGGCTATCCGCAGGGTTCAAGTGTAGCGAGTGATTATATTTTCTACTTTGTTGTTGAATAAAGTGGCTAGCTCATTGAATCTCTCCTTGGAGGATTGCAGCGCGTGAGCATCTTGTTCGATCATGGTGAGTGATTTCACGATTTAAAAAAGTTCTGTGGGGGAGTTGGAGGCCATATTTATCCTCTCCTCTTAAAATTTTGCCTGCACTAATTTGATGTCATCCTGATATTGTCCGATGGGTCTTTTGTATACCAGCTTGCGGTCTGGGGCAAAAGTTTTCCTCTAGTTCCTTTTGAGTTTCTTACAATTCTTTTTTTGAGTTGCTAGCTGATTATTGAACCAAGCTGCTCGTTCGCGTTGCATTGTGCTGTCTTTCTAGGTCTCTGAAAACATTTTTCTACTGAATGGTTGATTCAGTCTACCCATTGTTTATGTGCCTCATTAAGATCTTTTGTTAAAGAAGGGTCAGTGGACTCAGGACATTTAATCCAGATTACTGGTGCAGCCCTGGGCTAATTCCTGCCTGGATTCAGATTATCTGCTGACGGCGTTTGTGTGACCGGTATCATGAACAGAAGAGGGATGCTAAAATGCTCAGACCACGGAACTTGGACTGGAGTGAGGACCTGCAGTCTGGAGTCATTAGTAAAAATGGGGTCAAGGATATGCCCTTTTTCATGTGTGGCTGCGCCCACCAGCTGAGAAAGTTGCAGGACCACCAGATCTGATACAAGTATGTTTGCTGATGAATTGTTGGTATTGTCAAAATGAAGATTAAGGTCACCAAGTGCTGTAATAGCACCCTTTCCTACAATAAGGCTGGCCAGGAGGTCAGGAAAGACCTCTAGAAATGTCCTACTCACCCCAGGAGGCCTGTAGACAAGAATTCCTGAGAAGGAGGAAGTGGGGACAAGTGATATTTTAAATAGCCATGGCATAACAGTTGACTAGTGTCAGTGACGAGGTGTAACATCTAAACTGTAAATTGGAGGTTTCATCAACCAGTTTTAGGGGTTCCATACTAGTAGCGACCAGGAAAGGCTTCAAAGCTCCATGATTGGGGTTGCTGACTAACAATTCCACTTTGCCAGGTTCTGGAACAGGAACCTGAATCTTCTGCTAGAAGGAGCTGCCTCCAACTACCTTTAAGCAGATTCCCCTGGCTGCTGGTGTGCAGAATTGGTGTTACCCTTGCACAAAGGAAAATATGTTTAAATGAAAAGTACCCACAGGACAAGTGCAGAAAAATTTAAACATGGGCCCATTGATACTGCCATGCACTATGGTGAGGCCTTGTAGCCATGATCTCAATGGGGATGATCCTAAACTCTGTGCTTGAGTAAGGGCATTTTGGTCTCTCCCTCATAAATCTGCAGAAAGCAGCGGGAGGTGACCAGAAATTTCAAGAGTGACACCGGAAGATGGATTCCAATAGGAAATGTCTGTGATGGCTTAGAGCTAAAGAAAAATCACAACTGTAGTTGACAATTTCTTCCCAAAGACTAAAGTGTCTGTGAGAGCTTGGCACTGAAGAAAATTGTAACCTCATTCAGTGGTTGTACTTCATGTCTTGACAAGATCTCAGCTGAAACCAGTGGTATGCTCTTCATTTGTTTGGTGACAGGTTTGAGCATTTGGACTAAGCATGGGCGTAAAATCCGTTCCGCTCGCGGATTTTGCGGATTTTCGGCAAATTCGCAATCCGCGAACTCTCGCGAGTTTGCCGAAAATTCACAAATCCGCGCGAAGCGGATTTTTTGCTTGGTCGCACTTGCCAAATAGAATACTATACAATTTTGCGGCGCGCAGCGTTCACTTACCGTCATTCAGCGTTTGAAGAGTTGTTTTTCTCCATGTTTGCGTGTGCTGCGCCATTTTGGATCTTGCTGCGGGATCCCGCGGGAGTTTGTCGTCCCCTATTACGTCATTGCGGCTTGCCACCTTGCACAGCGAGAGTTTGGCAACGCAAGTACGTCATAAAGGCCCGTGATCACGCATCGCGGGAGTAAACACTTGCGAACACGTAGATGCGGCAGGCAGCGACAATCTCGCAATTGCGAAATTGCTAAATTTGCAATTTCGCACAAGAAATCCACCAGCAGTCAGCATAAACCTTCTGAAAATGATTTTTTATCAGAATAACTCCTCAGGTTGACATTTGCCTGCACTTTTTTTTGCAAGGAGTCAATTTTGGGGGGGTGGGAGGAAGGAAGTGCCCCACAGTCTCCAACTTCCTGTTCATGTCCAGCAGGCTCCTCCCAGTGCTTTGTTCATGTCCTGGTCACTTTGATTTGGATCTTGACCTGGAAGGATTACTTTTTGTGGATGCTGCTGGATATTTGGATTTGAGGCCTTTTTGACTTTCTTTGGATCACTTTTGGATTAGAAATTTCACAAGTAAGTTTGTTTGGGGCATTACAGTTGCTGCAACTACAATTTTGGAACTTTTTCAGAACATTACATAAAATATATTGTGCAGAAAAATGATTTTTGCAAAACTGAAAGCACTCAGCAGGTGCAAAAGTTCAATCTTATCATTAGTAACCATTCCCTGTAGTGCTTCCTGAGGGGCCCCTCCAGAGTTCAGTTGCCTACTTGCAACTATTCTATGACCCTGCTCTGACCCTCACAGCAGGCTCAGAGAATAGCTACAAGTATGCCACAAAGGTCCTGTTAAAAAAAATTACACTGCAACAGAAAGCAATTACAGATAAGGAAGCAGGTGCCAGACTGGAAGTTCAAATTCAGTGACACATTAATCAGCCCCAAATTAATTCATGTCAGTTGAGGCAGGGCAGGTGTGCTTTTCCACCCATAATCTACAGTGATGAACCAGAGGGTGGCATGCGTGAGCCAGAGGGTGGCATGGGTGAGCCAGAGGGTGGCAGTGGTGAAACAGAGGGTGGCAGTGGTGAAACAGAGGGTGCTGTGATGAACCAGACGTAGAAACAACATGGTCGCGACCGTTGCTACCCGACAAGTAAGTTCGCGTTTGCGAACTGGTAAAAAACCCTTGCGAAATGGCAGAAACCCTTGCGAACACAAAAAAAAAAGAATCCGCAAAATTCGCGAGAGTTCGCGGATTTTGCGGATTGCGAATCCGTAAATACGCAATTTCGCGGATTGCCAATTCGAAAAAATCCGCCCATGCTTAATTTGGACCTGAGGTAGATCCAACAAGGGAGTGCAGCCACTGCCCCCCTCTGGCCAAACAGCTCCTCCCTTTCAGGAATGGCAGTGTATGTTGTCGGAACCAGCAGGGCTGGGATGGAGTCAGCGCAAACTCCCTAAGGCACTGTGTGCAAGTATGCACATAAATGGGGGAGGCTTCCCTACTCCCAGAAGCAGTGATTTGGTTAGAAGCCAATGCCCCAAGACTCAAAAAGGCAATGTGTGCACAATCAAAGGTACACTGATAACATTTAAAGGAAGTTGGGTTTTTTATTCAGGGGGTCGAAGACCCTTCTCAAGCAACAACAACAATCCCTGTCCAAGTAAACCATAAACAGTCACTAAATTAACCTGTGCTTAACTTTCTGGTAGCTTGGTTCAAAAGCTTCAGGCTTAACTTAGAGGTAATGTGTAAAGTATTTATGCAGCACTCAAATAGTATAAAACAACACAAAAAATTCTACACCAATTTAGAAAAATTGAAAATAAACAAATGAATAAAAGGACACCAGAATGACAAAAATCTAATCGGTTGAACCGGAGTTATGAATTTTTTTACATTTTTTGTAAAAACTAGCGACTAGCAGATCAAAGCGCCAATTGTGGAAATCTAGTCTGCGAGATGGGTTCAAAGTCAAATGTTGTGGCCTACTGCGAACGAGTGAGGTTCGGATACACAAGGTGGATTAGGCCCCGTCTCAGCTTACCTTCAGACTTAGCGGAAGTTTTGAAGAAAAATCTCTAAGAAGGTAAAGTTCAGTAGTGTAAGGCAGTCGGTGGTGCCTCTTAGGTGTTGTCGTCGTTGTAGGAGAGCCGATGGATGGGATTGTGGTGAAGATTTCTACATTCAGACTTTGTCACCTTTAAAGAAGTCAAACTTTTTTAGCAGTACGAAGCTGTAGGCTGTAGCCGACTAGGGTTTCACGAGCATTGATACCCCTTCCGAGAGGAGGCACTAAACAGGACTTGCTGCAGTGGGGAATAAAGTAACAGGAGCTACTGAGAAGTCTCACCGACCGGCGATGCACCTCAGGCGGTCCCGGTCTTCTGTCAGTTCTCAGGCCACATTTGGGTGGAAGTCTTTCTAAGTCCCAAGATTCAGGTTTTGGCTGTTTGGACATATTTATACTAACTTCCAACAGTTTAAGACTGGGTGGGCACCACTTGGAGGACAGGACTCACTGCAGGCAGGGTCCAGGTTCGAGTGAAAGGTTGTTGGAGCTTGTTGTGCCCCGGTACCTCAGAACAGGAGGCCAAGCAACAATTCCTTGCCGTCACTCTGGTAGTACTGGGATCAAACAGCAAGGCAGGCCACAAGCAGCAGGGTTGTCCTATGGTAGCAGCGGGGCAGTCCTCAGAAGTACAAAGCAGGTCTCAAGCAGCAGGGTAGTCCTCTGAAATACAATGCAGTCCTTCCGAGGGTGCTCTACAGGTCCAGGAGTGATTTGAAGAGTTGGTCTAAGGTCCCAATATTTATACTTCGTGCCAGCAATTGAAGTTGGGGAAACTTCTAGAGTTCCCCCCACATCTGGTTCTATACATTCCAAAAGACTGTTGTCAAGTTCTTTGTGAGTGTGCAGGAGGCAGCTCCATTGAAATATAAGTGGGGCACAGAACAGTTCTGCCCATCCCTTTCTGGCAAGATGACCCATCCAGCCAACATCCAGTCACTCTTCATATCACTCTATGTGAAGAATACACAAAGACCAACTGCCACTCTATTCACAGTCATGAGACACAGGATACAGGCTGCAGGCACCAAATGGCTAGGACAAGAAAATGCAAACTTTCTAAAAGTTGCATTTTCAGAATTGTGACTTAACATTCGACTTTACCATTAAAGATGTTTTTAAATTGCAATACGTTTGAGACCAAACATGATGTTTCTACCTGTTCCCAATCAATAGTTAGCCCTTATTAAATGTAATAAGGCAACCCAATATTTTCTTATGGGAGAGGTGGGCCTTGCGGTAGTGAAAAATAAATGCAAGAATTTTTTACTGCCCGAATATGTAAAACCCTTAAAGTACATTTCCAACGTTTTAAATACACTGCACCCTGTCCTATGGGCTGTTTAGGGCCTTCTTTATGAGTGATAGATATGCATTCAAAATGATGGTTTAGGTGTTGTATATGAATTTAGGACCCTAGTGTAATTTTCCCGATTCATGCCCATATATAGGTATAAATCACCCTATCCTTATATAGGCATAGAAATCATAACCATATTTAGACTTAGCCTATGCAGTCCAAATACGGCATGGCTACTTCCACTAGTTCCGAAAATCCACAACGATTTCTTGGAAAAACCCGCCTTCAGCAGTGGGGGGCACAGTAAGTGTTGCAGCCCTACAAGTAGTATTTCATTTACATATCCTAGGTACATGCAGACCCGCTCTACTAGGGACTTAGATGCAAATTAAATGTGCCAATGTGGTATATGGCAATTTTACCACAAAGGAGAGAGCACAAGCACTTTAACACTGGTTAGTGGTAAACTGGACAGAGTCCTAATACCAACAAAAACAAAGATCAGAAAAACAGGAGGGGTGAAGGCAAAATGTCTGTGGGTGACCCTGTGGATAGGGTCAAATCCAACAACATTCAAATATATTGCAGCAACTATCTTGATAGCAGAGAGACAAACACAGATTGGCACTATTATTTCTGTCGTGGTTACTACCCTTAGGGGTAAATAGAGATTGTATCCCAGGGCCTGATCAGCCCCTTTCTGTAAATCACATTCACTTTTCCACACTTCTTTTAAAAGGGTATCTTAAAACTGGTTATGACCCTCTTCTAATTTTTCTAGACAATGATTTGTATTTTTCTCTCTGTATTCCATGTTGGATATTAGGTGTATGGTACAGTTAAAGTTCTTTTCTTTTTGAATCAGAGCCATGATGGGCAAATATTATTTAATTGGTTTTATCTATTGACTAAGTTCTGAGTCTCAACCCCTCTCCATCTCCCTGAGTAAGTCGTAGACTGCTCCACTAAGGTACCTTTGGGTCAAATGCTAAAGGGGTGTACTTGGTGATCAGTATTGGGTCCAAAATTAAGGCAAGCCCCAAAACACCATAGGCAAACAGTTCTCATTGTCACTGTTTGAGTCTAGATAACCATTATTGCCCGGTTTCTCACAAAAAACCTACCATTCAGTAGAACATTAAAAATACAGACAACAGACATAGACATGGAGCCTCTTCAATCTGCAGTAATAGACACCAGGTTATCCAGCTGCTCTGCGAATCCTATTCCTCCTCTTTCTTCAGCAAAATAACCTTTAGTGACACAACTGCCAAACTGGCAACAGATTATCAATGCCATGCTGGCAAGTAGCTGTAACATAACCCAAGCACTTGTTAAACACACATTCACTCGTTTGGTTATCTTAGTGCTGACTAACAGGATCTATTGTCACCCAACTTAACTGTATTCATTTCCCAACTTCAGAAGGATGAAAGGCTGAGTGGGGTCGCTGGGATTCGAACCTGTGGTCACAAGGTCAAACACAGATTTCTGAAGAAGATGCACTGCTCCACTTAGTCACCTGTACCTGCTATGTATCAAGCTCCTTTAGAATAGGCAGAATTAGACTGCAGAGTCTAATGTAGGTGTCTGCATTAGACTCTGAAATGAGTCTAATGCAGATCAGGACCTTCCTGAAAATTATTGCCCAATCACTAACTTCCCATTCTTAGAAGAAGTCACAGAACGTTAAGAAGCACCCCTGCTAAATTAGTGTATTTGTCAAAGCCAGCTTCTGGGGTTTCCCCAAGCTAGTTTTAGAAGATTTCACAGCAATGAAATGCCCCTGCTCAAAGTCATGGTTCCTACCATTCACCATCAGAGGTGGTGCTGCATTTTCCTGCTAGTTGACTTGTCATATCTGCCTTTGATAAAACTGCCGAAACCATTCTCACCAACATACATACTGCCATGCATTTTCTGTGAGAAAACACTAAAGATCTCATGGCTCTTTTCACCGGCAAATCCCTGTAGGTCAAGATAATAAAGCTCCTCTTTAACTCTTGACCTAGGACATACAAATTATCTAAGGAGATCATTCTGGCCATTGTACGCTTTAAGTTACGTAAAACCCTTAGGTTGTCATCTGAAAGGCAATGGTGTCTCTGTTTGACAGTATGATGTTGAAATCAAGATCCATTTTAAAGCACACTTGGTACTTCTGTTACTCTCAGGGAGTGACTACAGTAAATCATTACATTTCAACTCCAATGGCTTTCTAACATTAGACTCAGACACTAAGGGCATAGGCCGACCAGCAATAGACCACCTCTGATTACTTACAAAATTCTTCTTCCCTAATATCAAGACCAAGATGGCAGTACAAGCAAACTGTTCTGCACTCTACAGCATGTTTCATGTTCGATACAAAGAAGCTCACCCTCATCATCCATGTCCTGTCTTATGTTAAAAGCTCCAAGTACCCACTGAACAGCATTCATTAAGTATAACGCACTAAAAAAATACTCATATTTGCTTAGTACAGTAAGTGAAACTATTAATGGGTACAACAAATGTGAAAAGAAAATACCTTACACAGGAAGGTATGAAAGTATAAAACACTACCCTTTCCTGGACACTAGTGCCTGCCCTTCCTTTAATGGGCCCCACAAACAATTTTGTCCGATGATACACCTTGACAAAGGAATGCAAAATATTGCTGAATCATAGAGAAAAGGACTGTATGTCTCCCCGTTCTGACATGTAGAATTAGTTTCTCCAGTCCCAATATTTGCCATGTTAGGTGCAGCCAAGTAGTCTTTGTGGGGATTCTATCCATACCACAATGGGAAAAATCGTCTGGAATGTTGCTCCCAGTGCCATGAGGATTTTGTGGCCCCTCCAAGATTTCAATTGGTAGGGTACGGAATTGGGTCGCCCAAGCAAAAAATGTACCAGAAAACAAAGGAATTGCATTGCCATATAGGTGACATTGTCATCCAGGACCTCCTACCAACATTGAACCAGTTTTGGGCATGTCCACAACGTAGCAGCATACCTGTTGCGCTGCATCCTCATCAGCATGCTCGCGATGGGCCGGGCTCAATTTGTGTAGTCCAGCTGGAATTAGATACCAGTATGTGGCTATCATGATGTCTGTTTCTATACTAGCTGCATTATGTGCTGTATGTTGTGCTTAATTGTAGACTTCCTCCCATTCTTTATGTGAGAGGGATCGACTTAGTTCTAATTACCATTGTTTCTTATCTGAGTTTTTCTCTCTCGGGGGGGGTTCTAGGACGAAAGTATAGAGTTCAGTGATGATTCGTTTGTCCCCTTCCTTCAGAAGGATTCACTTGTGGAAGAGGGTGATCTTGATCTGCACACCTAGGGGTTGATTCCGATCTTGGAAAAAAAACGACCGTCCGATTCATGTCCGGAGCCCTCTCCGTACGATTCATAAAAATGCCGTACAACCCGACGAGTACGACCCGGTACGGGGTATGAGGACGCGATTCGTACGGTCCATGTCAGGTAAGGGCGATTCGTACGGTAAAGCACACAATCACATACAGTCCGTACACCCCATGATCGCGGGGGTATGGTCCGTACCCCTGCGATCGCAGGGTGTACGCACCGTACACCCAGCGAACATGGGGTATGGTCCGTACACCCCCGTACACCCCATGATCGCGGGGTACGGTGCCTACACCCCATGATCGCTGGGTACGGTGCGTACACCCCATGATTGCAGGGGTACGCACCGTACCCCTGCGATCATGGGGTGTACGCACCATACCCGGGGGGGCCGTTCCGTACCTGTTTCGAGGCGAACTATGCTTTTACGGCTGATTTCAGCTCCCGTAGTAAAAGGGTTGTACGGTGCGTACCCGACACGAATCGTACTTTCTGGGTCGGAAAAACCAGCCACGAACCATCTGGATGTCGCGTACAGCGGGTTCCGAGGGAGATTCGTACAGGGATTTGAGTCGTACGGTCTCTGTACGATTCGTACTGAGTCCAGCTCCTGGTACGAATCGTACTTCGTCGTACGTACGGGGGACGTTGCAGGGTACAATTCGCACAGTAAATTCACTCCGAACGGCTATTCGGAGCGGTTTTTCCCGAATCGGAATCGACCCCCTAGGCTAATGGAGTGGTGCGTGACCCAATTTCGGATCTGAAGGTATTGGAGGCGTTCTGTCTCTAGAAGCCCATAGTTGGCCCTCATTTTAACAAATGGGCTGATCCCATCAACATAAAAATTTTTACCAAATCGTTTACCACCTGCTTGTTTCCATATATAAAACAGAGTTGGGTGGAGCTCTGAGTTGTCCCCGATAGGCATCATTAGTGATGGGAAGAACAACAAGCAGTGTCACAGAGCCACCCTGTCCCAGACCACCAGTGTGGCCCGCGTGGTGAGAGAAGAGTGAAGGCCCCATGCCCTATGTTTTTGCTGGGAGCCAAGGGACTTTCCTCAGTACATGCTAGCTACTGCTCAATCTATGAAGCACCAGTGTTTGTCTGATTTATTATGGCTCCACTCCACCATGTAGCAGAGCTGTGGTGCCTGGTAGTAATGAATAAGATGGCATCCCAGCCAGGCCAATCTCAGATGCCACAATAGCATGAGTAAATGCGAGATCTCAAAGTGACGCTCACCTGTCAGTGTGAGAATTTAGAGAGTGGTGCGCACAAGGGAGGAGTGTTTACCTAACACTCCTAATCAGACAGCCTAAAAAAAGTAGAACTGTACAAAGTCAAACAAACCTTAGGCACACACTACATACAAATTATATATCAAAGGTTTTCACCGTTTAGTATTCATCAAGCTTGTATTCATAAGTAATTCCAATTTCCACATGAGAGTTATAGTCATCCAAATCTTGGACTCCAGATATCTTTTATTGTAGATCATTTTCAGTGTTCAAGTAGCCAACACATGTTTTGTCGGATTTAACAACTTCATCAGGGCTGTAGTTGTCTTTAAGGATCAATAGTAAGCACAGCAGTGCTTAAATGACGGAGGCCAGTCTGCCACCCCGATAGATTGCTTTGCCATGCTAGTATGTATATCACCAATGCGGACAATTTTAATGGTATTTCAGGTAAGAATCGGGTGTATTTTATTTCAGCATTAAGCCCCCAGTAAGTATAGTATTCAGTTCATAGTCAATAGACGCCTGGTCCGTGTACGGCCCCTCTACGGCGTTTCTTGTGGCATAACAATGGCGTTCTGTATCTCTCAGATGCCTGTAAATCAGGTTGTGATGCATTTGAGGCCACTTTCCATTATCAGATATAGAAACTGAGCCCAGCCTGAAGATATTTCAGTTTGCCGGATGGAGGTGCCAGTAGAAGAGCTTGGAAGAGAAACAGCATCCTATGGAGGATGGTCATTTTGAGGGCTGCTATTTGACCAAGCCATGAAAGGCCATAGTGTTTCCACTGGACGAGGTCAGCTTTCACCTGGCACAACAGGGTGCGATAGTTAGCCACCACTGTATCAGTGGTGGTGGGTCTATCTGTATCCAGAGATAGTGGTGGTAGCCTGGTAAGGGGGTATTGGGCAGTCAGTCAAGCTTGGTGGCACTAGGCAATGGTGGAATTAAGGGCCTTGGATATTTTTTGTAAATTAAGAGGAAAGTCCGATGCAGTCCCGAAATACCTGAGTTCATCTAAGAAAGTGGGCAGAGAATGAGGAGCACCAAAGCGCATTCCAGTAATCAGCAGATCGTCCCAGATCGTCCCTGACACTCTGCACCACAGGTTCCAAGTATATCACCAATGACAGTGGAGACAGTGGGCAACCATTCCTCTGTGTATTAGAAAGGAGTTTGACATAACTCCATTTACCCACATCGTGGCACTAGGGGAGCTGTAGCTTCTTGGAATCTGGTGACAAACCTATCCCCAAAGCCAAAGTGGCATCTAAGTATGGCCAGTGTACCCTCAAACTCTTTCAGCGTCAGTGGCCAACCAAAAGCATTACCTCCTGCCATGATCACTTTGCCTTATCTACCAAGTGTAGAATCTGTTTAGTGTTGTCCCTGCATTCTTGAAGCAGAGAAAATCCAGTCTGATTGGAGTCTACTATCATGGGCCTGAGGGGGTTCAGTCAGGTGGCCAGTTTACCGGTGAAAAGTTTATCATTGACGTTTATTAACAAAATGGGTCTATAGGAGGGACAATGAATTTTATCTTTCCTGGGTTTTGGAATGCCTGTAGCCTCGAGCTCGGTAGGGTCCACATGTCTGAGAAGGAAGTTATCCACCCTTGTGAGGATCGTGGACAGTGCTTGGTAAAAGGTCTTTAAGTACAAGAAGAAAAATACTAGGCCTGGGCGGTGAACTTCGCTCCCTTTGCAGAGTTTGAGAAGTTTTCTGCACTTCGCACTCCTCAGAGCTCATGGAGTGCAGAAAACTCTGCTTCGCGGTGTGCAGCGGAGTTTTTCCCCGCTTGCGATAGCAAATGGTAAGTTTGCGAGCGCGAGCTGCTGCTCAGGTCGAATTTCTACCCAAGCGGAGGGAATACCTGCACAAACTGCAGTTTGCACTGCACACCACCACTCGCGGAACTTCGTGGAGTTTTTTTTGCAACTTTGCGGAGTTCCGCATAGCAAAACTCCACGAACTAGGCCTGAAAAATACATCGGGCCAGGGTACTTAAAGCATTTTGGGCTACTGCAGGGCGAGTTTAGTTAGTCAGGCATCCTACAGGTATGTACCACTCAATCAGGCTTCAGGGCAAATCACAACACCAAGACTGCCCTTGTCACAGCAAACAACATCAGTATTAGCCTTGACTGAGGAGAAACAGTGACCCTCAACATGTGCGACCTCTCAATGGCCTTTGCCACAATCTCCCATTGCATCCAGAAAACTACACAAAATGGCCTCCATGGACCCATTCTCAACTGGATCTACTCCCTCCTAATGGGAAGAACACAAAACATCAGTATGCCCCCTTATATTTTGGAAGCCAGGAACGTCATCTGTGGTGTTCTTAAAGTGTCATCTATCAGCCCAACTTTGTTCAACATCTACATGACCCCACTGGCCAACATCATCAAATCATATAGCATCAACATTCTATCCTATGCAGACAGCATTCATTCCTTTAACAAAAAACAACTTCTCCACATGTATGAACATGACAGCCACATGGATGAGATCCAACTGCCTCATGCTCAACTCAGACAAGACTGAAGTTCAGATTTTCTAAAGAAAGTCCTCTGCTTGGGATTCCACCTGGTGCCTCGCAGATCTCCTTTCCACACTAACCTTCCTATGCAGACAACATTCAATTCATGCAACTCATACTCAACCTGGCGGACAAGACTATTGTGACAAAAAACAACTTCGCCACATGCATGAACATGACAGCCACCTGGATGAGATCCAACTGCCTCAAGCTCAACTCAGACAAGACCGTAGTTGTGATTTTTGAAAGGAAGATCACTAATTGGGATTCCACCTGGTGGCCAGGAGACCGCATTTCCACACCAACCCCCACCATCCACTCCAGAAATATAGGAATCATCCTAGATGACAAGCTGAACATGACAGCTCAAGTAAACGGGCTGACCTTCCATCCTGAGGATGTTGTGAAAGAATTTTAAGTGGCTACCATAGAACATCAGGAAAACAGTCGCACAGTTCGTGATAACTAGCAGACTTGACTATGGCAATGCACTCTATGCTGGAATTACCAAACAGTTCCTGAACGTGCTCCAAACCATCCAAAATGCAACAGCAAGACTCATCCTCAACATCACTCCATACCACAAGAGACTTCACTGGCTCCCTATACACAAACACACTCAGTTCAAACTTGTCATACACATGTACAAAGCAATACACAACACAGGCCACGCATACCTTAACAGCCACATACCTGCCAGGATCCTCTGCTTAGCCGAATTCTCACTAGCACATACACCCTGCATACACAAAAGGAGAGCATCTCCACCAAAGCATGGAACAACAACTTACAGCACATCACAGCCTCCTCATCTCTTGAATTCTATTCTACAAGACGTTGAAGACCTGGCTGTTTCAAATGTTATGTTATAAAGACTTATTTCTTGCAGCAATTACCTGAAGGTGTCAAGGACCTAGCAATGTGTGAAAAAACAGACGCCCTAATGGGAAGTTGCCTGAGGAAAAGTCAGATTTTTATTGCTTTCATGAACTACAGCAGATTTGGAACGGATCTGATGTAAGGGAGAAGTGCATTCCATTCCTTAGTTGTCAAGTTAACAAAGCTTCTGCCTCCCCAGTTTGTCCGTTTGAACCCCTGGAACACCATTAGCCCAGTGCCCAAGGACCTTAGATTTCTACCTGGAGTGAACTAATTAAATGTTCCTTTAGGGAACTCTGGACCCTCTCCATGAATAGCCTCATGGGCAAGACAGAGGGCTTTAAATTTGATCCTTTACCTAACAGGCAGCCAGAGGAGATATTTGATGGCGGAGGAGACTGATTTGTATTTAAAGATCCTGGTTAATGCTCTGGCAGCTGCATTTTATAACACATGCAGTTTGGTACGGTTTGGCTCCTGCATGTTAAGGTATAAGGTGCTGAAATAGTCTACTTTGGCCAGCACCAGTGCAAAAATCACTGTTTTTTGGCAGCTGACCGAGATGAATGGAAAGACCTTTCTGAGCATTCGCAGGACAAGGAAAGTGGAAGTAGTGACTGCTTTAACCTGCGGTCCAAGAGTAAGATTGCTATTAATACCCACACCCAGGTTCCTGGCCTAGCTATTTGGGGCTGTGGTGGGGAGGGCTCCCATTTTCTGCAGCCACAATGATGGGGCCCGAAGGGTCGAATTGTTACCAAACAGAATGACCTCTGTTTTTCCAGAATTCAGTTTTAAGCAATTCTGTCTCACCCAATGGCTAACTTCTAGCATACAGTTGTAGAAATTTACACTGGTTTGGCTACTAGCTGAGGACATAGCTAAGTTCTCCTTGGGAGACCGCCTCCTACCCAAATTAAGCATTGAATCAGTGTCATTGTCACCTTTGTTTTGTTATTTAAACTCTCATATATAATCAAGTATGGTACACTAACATGTAAAGTACTCTGTCGTACAGGTGGGACTTGTTCATGCTTTATAAAAACTGAACACATAAATAAGACTCAAAGCAGCATTTTGGTGAGCTTGACACCCATTTATATCCAACTAGCTAGAGAGTAATCTAAACCTTCCAAGAATTCAAAGATCAGGCCTCTCCCTGCCACAAAATTACCAAGATATTGCTATGAACATGATATGTGCTGTTGTGATGTCCTGACCGGTCCTAAATGCTGGTTGCTGAGACGTTGATGTAATTGTACAGTTGATTGAACCAACAATGATGTTAATGATAACAGACACACTTTAGGTAGTCCAACAATGTTTTTTCCATGTAATTCAAACTCGCTTTAGGGATATACATTCAGTGTGAAAAGAAGCATTGATCTGTGGAGTTATTTCAAAGCAAGTTTTTAATTTAATTCAATTATTTTCGGTATAACTGACAGACTTTTGTACGAGATGGAGTTGTTGGTTGACTGGGGTGTGAGTCCTGGTCAAGCAACAGCCACAATTCGTTTTGGGGTGAAGTCACAAGCAAACCCTAAATTAACCTGTGCTCAATCCTCAGGTAGCTTGGCACAGAGCAGTCAGGCTTAACTCAGAGGTAATGTGTAAAGTATTTTTAAAATACTTCAGAACAGCAACACTGTGGAAAACAAATCACAAAAGGATCCCACACCAGACCAAAACAATAGAGAAACATGTCATAAATAACACAAGACCAGCATAACAAAAATCCAATCAGTAGAACTGGAGATATTCAATTTTAAAGATTTAAGTATCAAATAGGGCCAAATAACACAAAGTGCACCCCACAGTTATCTGGTCGTGTGAGACTGGGAGAAAGTCACAAGTTCAGACCCACCACGATGGAGCGTGGGTCAGATTCAGAGACCACGGTAACAAGACAAAATATCAAATTCAAAATATAGAATTACCAAAATATCGAAGTCAAAATATAGAATGGACAAAATACCGAATGGACAGAATATAGTGGTGAAAATATCGAATTGAAGGTAAGTAATATAATATCGATTTTGTTTATATTATTTATATTGTTAATTGGCCAGACGTTCCATGGATACAATCCTCCATAATTAATCGGGCATGCCACAGCGAAAGTGCCGGGGCCTCTGCCTTCTTCCAGGCAGCGGCCAAGGTGAGTTTGGCCCCTCCCAGACAAGTCCACATGATCGCCTTGTCAGTCTTAGTTTGCTTAATCAGGAGAGGGTCCCGAAGGCCAAGGAGAGCAAAGTCAATGGAGGTCGGAATCGGGTAGCCCAAAATGTCTTTGATATGTGAAAGAATCTCCTCCCAGAAAGGGTGAATCTTAGGACAGTCCCACCATACATTCCTGAAATCCCCCTGGTGACCGCACCCCCGCCAACATATATATGAGGTGTCTGCAAAGATACGCCTGAGCTTAGTAGGGAATAAGTACCAATCATAAAGGAGTTTATAGTGGGCTTCTCGAAGGGCCAATGAACGATTATGCTTAAGAATGTCTCTCCAGACCCGAGACCACTCTCTCTCTGAAATGTCCCTCCCCAAGACCTGCTCCCAAAAGGTCATGTAACTTGCTTGTGGGGGATGTGCAGAGCTTAGGTATGCCTGCAGATTTGTCTCCTGCAGGCATACCTAAGCTCACTACTGTGTGTGGTTGTCTAGAAGAAATACACAAAGTCCAACTGTCAACTACACTCAGTCATGTGACCCAGAGACAGGCTGGAGGCCCCAAATGGCTAGGCCAGGAGCATGCCGACTTTCTAATAGTGGCATTTTCAGAAGAGAGGATTTTTCATTAAAAGTCAAAAGACACCAAACATGAACTGGCTTCCTGTTCCTATTGGACATTACAGCTTATTAAATGTAATAAGGTAATTCCAATGCAATTCAATGTAATCATATGGGGGAAGGAGGCCTTGTAGTAGTCATAAAATGAATGTAAGAGTATTTCATTACTAGGACATGTAAAACTTAAAAGTACATGTTCAACTTTTTAAATACGCTGCACCCAGCCCTCTGTACTGTACAGGGCCTACCTTGGGGTGAGTTACATGTAATGAAAAGTTTGGTCCTGGCAAGGGGTTTATTTTGCCAGGTCGAAATAGCAGTTTAAAACTGCACCGCCAGGCTGCAATGGCAGGCCAGAAATATGTTTAATGGGGCACTTAAGTGGGTGGCACAATCAGTGCTGCAGGTACACTAGTAGCGTTTTATTAATAGGTTGCAGCAGGTGCACTAGTAGCATTTTATTAATAGGCCTTTTTCACAGGTAGTACCACTTTACTAGGGACTTACAAGTAATTTTAATATGACAGTGGATTATAAGCCAATTCTACAATGTTTTTGTGCGAGAGCGCAGGCACTTAAGCATTGGTTAGCAGTGGTAAAGTGCACAGAGTCCTAAGGCCAACAAAAACAAATTCAGCAAAAATAGGAGGAGTGAAGGCAAAACGTTTGAGAATGACTCGGCAGAAACGGCCAAGTCCAACAACTATGATATCAAGGACTAAAAAAGTGCTTGATAAATCTTTTTTCCTCCAAGTTCTGTCCTCCGAGACTGAGGAAAACCACAGGCACGGCTATCATTACTGTAGCACATATAGTTGCACCCTGAATCAGGGTGCTAATGGTCTAATCCTCTCTTACTAACGGACATTTGGATATGGGGGACTATTTTCCTGGACTGCCTCAGGGCTCATGGCACCCTTGCTAGATCACTGTCAAAAATCAACCATTTAAATGTTCTTGTTTGGTTGGTGATGGGCCTATAATGCTTTGTTATTGGCAAATGGTGGCTTCACTCACAGTGTCCACAAATGACTGGTTGAACTTTGATTCAATATTGTTTATCAAATGTAAGGTAATTCAGCCTAAAAAGTTCTGATTGACCAAATGCTCTGAAACTTCAACATAGAAAGAGTAAATGGCTTGAAATCTAAAAGGCAAAGACCCCCTTTAGAGGTTCATTAGAATTTCGCCGAAGATATGAAGATTGCCAAAGGTTGTACAGAAGTATGGCACCAGAATATTGTTACCAAAATATTGTCTGATGGAAATACTATGTGATAGAGGGGCATACTAGGTAATCTCCATTTTGCGATTCTGAAATAGCGATTTTTAAGGAATCGCTATTTGAGAATCGCAAAATGGAATGTAGGTAATAATTTGCAATTTTTTTGCGATTACCTACTATTCCTTAATTGCGATTTGCAAATTGCGAATCGCAATTAAGGAATGAGTGTCCCATTCATTCCTATGGGCCAAGAGGCACATAGGAATGAAGGGGGATACATTCTCAAATTGTGATTTTCTATGAGAAAATCGCAATTTGAGAATCGCAATTCCAGGGGTGCAAGGGTGTCCAAAGGACACCTGTTGCACCCCTGGAATGTGCCTGTAAGTACATGTGGCGCACAGACATGCACTAAGGGCATGTCTGTGCGCCACATGGCACTTTGAATTTTTTTTTAAAATGCATTTTTTAAAGGAAATTGCAAAATACCATCTACTTGGAGTAGGTGGTATTTTGCGATTCCTGAAGCCTGAATCGCATTTTTTAATTGACTCCTACATAGCATTTAAGGAATTGCAAAATTGCGATTCCTTAAATGCTTGAGCAAAATAAGGAATCGCAATTTTAGCGATTCCTTATTTTGCTAATATGCACCTACATATCAAAACGGATACGCCGAAATTCTCCGAATTTCGGCGCTTGCGAATCGCAAACGGCTACCTACATATGCCCCATAGTTTTTTAAAATTTGCCCCAATGGAATTAAGAAAAAATTGACATCCAATGGGGCAACAATTTTATGAACGATATTTAGGACACAATATTTCCATCAGTTGATATTTTGCTAACAATATTTAGACATATAGTCATATGCAGAATGTTGCTGCTCTAGTAGCTTTTCTGTTAATGGTTATGGTTAGTCCTTAAGCAAATATTTTTGTGACTACTTTTTGTGACTTCCAATGAATATCTTATTAGTAGCCCACGATCAACCATAAATCTCTTATAGTTATTTTCTGGACTTTAACATTGTACTTTCTTAACTATAGCAGCCAGTCAATAGCACCATCTCAATTAGATTCACTGGGAATGATTCGCCATTACATTACACATAAAAAAGTCAAAGATCTACTCATAGTTTTTGTTCCATTAGTTGGGCATTTTTCTTCCAATTTGGTGGTTTGTAAAAAAAGTCATGAAAATATGTGGATTCATGGGTTTCTATGCCTGATCATGTGGATGCTTATTAATTAACTGAGGTGGAAATGTTTCTTTTACTTACTGGTAATCACATTACTCCTAGTCCTGCTGACGCTTATCTCTATTATGCAATGAGGCCCCTGTGCTTCGTAGACACACCCCCTACCAATATAAAAAGGCACTGCTCCCTCCACAACACCTGTACGTACCAAGCCACTCTAGACACAGTTTTTCGGGACACTGTGAGGGGATTACTATGTCCTTACCACAAAGTGCGTCACTACCATAGCTAATGCTGGGCAACAACTTTGCATTTATTACCTTTAGCAGAGGGAGATAACTAGGCCCTCCCAAGGACCTCTGCAATGTACGAAATGCCATAAGTAAGGTGTTACTTTTCCTTAACAACTCTGTTTTATGTTGACAGAATGAGCCCTTATCATCGAACAAAACTCCCAGGTATTTGTAGGTTTTCGCTTGTTACAATTGACGATTTTTCAAATACCATTTATGTTTACTGCATTTCTGTGCCTTGTTATTAACTTCCATTACTTTTGTTTCAGCTTTGTTTATTACTTACCATTCTCCATTGAATAGTTTGCTATTCTGTTTATAAGACGTTCAAGTCCTATCTTTGCTTGGCTTAATAAGATAAAATCATCAGCATATAATACATCTGAAATATATATATCTGCTAATTTAGGTGTATGTCCATTCTCTTTGTCCAAAACATCTCTTAGGACCTATACCTATAAAAATAAATTAAATAGGTATGGTGCGAGAACACACCCTTGTTTTATTCACAATGATGATTACATTTTTCTTGATAACTGCGAGCCCTCGCCTGGTCAAACTCTGATCCAAGTCTCAGAATATAATAATTGAATCGCTTTTAAAAGGGTGGGGCCAATAGCTTGTTTCTCTAGTTTTTCATAGAGAATTTGCTGATTTACACAGTCAAAGGTAGATTTAAAATCCAAAAAACATAAGTACAGTGGTTGTTTCCTCAGTATATATTTGTCAATTAACACCTGGAGGGAGGGCAGGCCGTAATAGAGATAAGCGAGAGTAGGACTTGGAGTAATGTGATTACCGGTAAGTAATAGAAACATTACCTCTAAGTCCCTCTCACTTGTCTCCATTACGCAATGAGGCATGCCAAGCCAAGGGAAAACCAGGCCAACTGTCCAAGCATCAGCCCAGAACATCTCACCAAGATGAAAAAATGAAGAGCAAACCAACAGGAAAACAAGCCAGTCCTAACACAGCGAACCTAATCCCAGAGGCACGCCGGGCCCCAAACACGGGAAAGAAAGAAGACCCACAAGACAAGGAGCCAATGACCCCCCCCCCCCAGCCTGTAAGCCGACACAACTGGCATGAAAACAAAAGGAAGAAAACCAGCAGAGCCAGAAGGTGCAATGCCACACAGATGAAAGAAACAACGGGGAACATCAGAGGGCCCAGAAAACCAGAGGGAAAATCCCAAGAGGGACACATCCTGTGAGGGACAGACCACCTCACAAAGAGCCGGGAGACCAGACCGACCAACAGACCCAGCAAGGGGACTGCAAAGCCCCTAAAGACAGACCTAGAGCACCAGAGGCAGAGAAACAGAAAAGGGAACCCCATGCGAACAAGCACACCAAGCATCAACAAACAGCCAATGCAGAGCACAAGACGACCAGGAAGACCCCCAAATGGTGCTCGCACAGAAGAGGCGACTGAAGCCGATAGACCAAGGCACCGGCAGCCACCATGCCCCATCAGCAAGACGCCAACCCAGAAAACACCCAAGAGGGCACCAGGATAAAATTACCCACAGGGCCACAGCCACCAATGGAACCGGGGACTCCAGACCCACCACCAGCTCCAACAACAGAGGACCCAAAGGAACAGGACAGGCAGGAGGCACCAGAATAACCAGACTCACATATCACTGAACCAAAACCCCAGACCAGGGCCAACAGAGGGCAGCCACCAAGAGGCCTGCAAGCTAAGGAAACTGCATGGCAACCACCCCCAAACCAACACTTCCCCCAACATCCACAAACAGAATCAGGGAACAGCGGAAAGGAGGTGCCCAAACAACCACCAGGGCAACCCATACCCAGGCCACCACAGCAAACAGCCCACAGCCCAAACGGCAGGAACCGGAAAGGCCCAGACACCACAGTGAACCCCAAAAACTTCAGAAGAAGAAGACAAACGGGGACGCGCCGGAACCCAACCCGCAAAAAGAAAGCAGGCATGAAGACCCCAGGGGCAAATGACAAACACCCCTCCTTCTAACCCAGCGGAACCGCAGCGGCCTGCCAAGGTATGGGAGCAGGAAGGCACCCCAAAACAGGAGGGTGGAAGAGCCGGGAGCTCTGAAAAAACAGTCACACCCCTGAGAGGGAAAGGCAAGCCCCCACCAGGACAACCCACTCCAACCACCCAGCCACAGGATATGGGCTCACTGGACAACCAAAGCCAGGAGCACAGCCCAAAGGGACCCCAGCAAGGTGGAAAGCAGCCGACCACCCCATCCAGGCAGAAAGCGCTCCACAGAAGGAAGAGCAATGAGTAACTGCACACTAGAAAACCCCGGGGACCCAGGTCAGCAAGCGAGAAAAGGCACTGGGAGAGGACCAACAGAATCAGTCAAGCAACCAAGCCAGACAACCCAGGAAACCAAACAAGTAGACATCAAACAGCCAGGCACTCCCAAAGACTAAGTAAGAAAGGAACATGGGACAGCCACAACCGCTGACCAGCAACCAAAGTAACCATCAGGCTAGGATAGCGGAGGATGCTACCACAGGCGCCCCATGAAACCTCAAAGGCTGAAAGAAGCTGTGGCAATAAGAGGGGCCAAGAAAGAACCAAGCTGAAGGAGCGTGGCCACAGAGTCGCCTCAACCACCCAGGAATGGGAGAAGCAGGAGACACAGACCACCGCCCGACCATGGAACCGATAAGGGCAAAGCCGAAATTGAACCACAGAAAACCACAACACAGCCATTCATGCACAGAGGCAGACAGAGCGAGAGCACCTAAACCACCGGAGACCAACCAGGAGAACCCACAGAAAAAACAGACTGCGACCCGCACATGTGACAGGGCAGGTCAGCAGAGGAGGAAGCTACCCCCAACAAAACCCAGGAAGACGGAAGACCACATGAAGAGACAGCCACACATGGTAAACTGGCACACACACCCCACTGGCACAGCAAGGCAGACCAGGCACACATCCAGAGGCCAGGAAAAGGATGGCAGGCCAGCACACACTGACGAACCACTGGAACAGAAGGTAAAAAGCTCCAGGACAGACAAAGGAGCAGCCAACAGGCAGTACCACAACGGAACAACCAGGCAGGAAGAAGCAATAACAGCACCCCACCCTTAAGCGTGCAGGGGAAGCCAAAGACACAGACCACCACCATACCAAAAGGGGGAGAAACCCCACAACAGAGAAGCCCCCAGAGGGACGTTGAACAGCCCAAACAGACACCGATGCAACAAACAGGGATCACGGCAGGAGCGCACCCACCCCTGAAGGCACCGACAGCCACAGCCTCTAGGAAGCCGAGAACAGCGGTAGTGCAGAAAGGCAGG
The DNA here is from genome assembly GCF_964261635.1 of Lissotriton helveticus. Classification (NCBI taxonomy): domain Eukaryota; kingdom Metazoa; phylum Chordata; class Amphibia; order Caudata; family Salamandridae; genus Lissotriton; species Lissotriton helveticus. The sequence goes on along the minus strand of NC_136067.1, from coordinate 1,844,047,268 downwards.
ACATGTGTGGTCACAAGACACCACCTGGTAACCAACAAGGGCGCTCAGCCAGTCTGGGGGATGCCCCAAGAAAAAGCAGCACCCGGCCTACAAGCACCAGAATGCAGACGCTGAGGTAGAACACAGAGGAAAACCCACAGTCAAGGGGAAAAGTACAGGCCCAAGTCAGGAAACAACTCAACAACAAAACACATAGCAGAGCTATACTCAAACAAAAAGAGACATCCAACCCATAAGGACAGAGTAGCCAATGGTAAGGAGCACTGCATCCCCCTCCGGCAGACCCCCACCCACAGCAAGCAAAATAGAAGGGCCAAAAAGCCAGCAGCACCTGCACCAAAATGCCTATCCAGCCACAGTGACAGCCAGAGCATCGCTCCAAAGCGCTGCGACAAGCCCAGGGACAGCCACAGGCAAAGGAGTCCCCAAAACTCAGCAACCACTGTACAGCCGAACTCGCACCCCAAACAGATTACCACCTGACATGGTTAAACAGACCACAAGGACACAGGGAAGCGGCCGTATCCATGGCCAGGAGACAATCACCCACAAGGAAGGAATGCGCAGGAACCCAGAATGGGCCAGGCTGCCTGGGAAATGCCACAACCAAAGACGATTCAGCAAGGCACAAGGCCAAATGCAGCAAAACAACCCCCACCGGAACGAGCGCAAGTCACCCGCCCAAGAAGGCCCCAGACACCAAAGACCAGAGGCAGACAAACCACAAACAAGCCTTCACAAACCCTGTGGCAGACTCCTGGCATGAATGTAAAGCCCAAGCAAGAGACAGGAGCCAGACCCATGGAGCCACAGCAGATGGCTGCATGTGGGCCCACACATGGCAGACCTAAAAGCACCTCAAGAAAAAGTGCAGACACCTAGAGGGCCAAGAACAAGTCCCCCAGATGCTCACTCAGGTGGGAGAAAGCATCACAGCCCACCGGCCAGATCAGACTAGAGCAAAGAAGAAAGCACAATGCCACTGCAACGCTAGCAGCCAATATAGGCAACCCTCGCTGCCACACCAACCGGAAACAAGCCGGTGCCAGCCACAAACATCCCCCGAACACCACAGAGACAGAAGCAGAGAGCCGGCCCCTGCGCCCCACCAGAGAAAGGCACTGCAGACCTACAAGCCTTGTGTCTACGTAGCACAAGGACCTCATTGTGTAATGGAGATAAGCGAGAGGGCCATGGCGGTAATGTGCGTTACCACATCAAACTTTGAGTTATTTGTCCCCACCAGGAAAGCATATTTTTCAGGTGGAGGAATCCCTTCGCGCATACCCCTATGATACATTGTGACATTTGGTTCTTTTTCCACATACAAATTACATCTTTTGACACTAACGATGTTTTACATTATTGCGAATGTGTGTGAATTCCTACAAGTCACACCTTTGTCAGTTTTCGAAACCTTGAAAAACCCAACCCCTCGCCACTCCCCTGGGAATATTTATGTTCTATGCTCTTCAGCTGTACTGACATATATTCTGTTCCACCCAATTATGCCATTATTAATGCAATAGATTTTAAATTTGGCGCGCAACAAAACTTTGTGACTCTTTACTACATATTCTTCTTCTCACTCACCTTTACCTTAGATACCGTCTTTTTCTTTCCTTTATTTTTCTTTCTCTTTCTCCCATTTGCTTTTCCTTATATAAAACATAATTGTTATGTATTTATTGTCTTATATTACTATTTTTATCAATTTGAACAATTTCATTGTGTTGTAGTTCAATTGGTATTATCCAATTTTGAGGTTGCATTGCCACTGTACTGTTGACCATTTTTGTGTTTTTAACTATTCACTAAAAAGTATTAAAAAAAAGCAAAAAGATGAAGACGAGTCACAAAACTCACAAACAGAGCTCATCGGGGTGTTAATCCTCGCTCTAATTCCATTTCTGAATCGCTAATATTTGCCTCATGCTTTATGGAACCATTGAATGGCGAGAACAGGCGCAGATGCCGCTTTTGAAAGGCTTTGGAAAGCCTGGTCGAATTCCTTAAGGTACATTCTGTATTTTGTACTTTCTTAATTTCCAGCTGCCTTGTTGAGCAGTTTGTCACTTCAGCTTTGCCGCTTGATATTATGCATTTGAACAGGCTTCTGATCGGAGTTAGAAGACAATGAGGTTCTAAAATCAAGACTGACGCCATCTTGGGTCACAAGACTTCCTGCGTCGCTCTATTCTTCATATCTCTTGCTTTACTTCAACATTCACACCAGAACAATTGGGGAACAGCTGCCGCATGACTAACACGTTTGTGTGCATTGTACTTCCCCGTCTCCATGTGCTGTTGGCGTCATTTCATTACCTGAGAATTCTTCTAATTAAAATAACATCTGTCAGCTGCAGTAATCTGTGAAGATGCACCGCTGATGTCTTCGTTCCAGTCTTTTATAGAGCATGCAAACAGGTGGAGGAGAAAGCTTCTCGCCATTACCATCTTTCACTAAAACGAGGAGGGACGGCTGCATCCCAGAACTTCGCCATCGCACTCCCTGATTAAATGGAGATTCAGTTTCTGTTGTTGTGCTTCAGGCAATGCGGCTGAATAGAATTGTGTCTTTGACGCCATCATATCGTGTCAAAAAAGCACACAGATTAACAGGAGTTGCTGATTCCAGAATTTATCCAACTCACAGAAAGTTTTTCCAAACTTTTGCTAAGTGTGTAATTTCCTTAGGCCTGAAATTAACCCATGTTTTGCAAAAGCATTATTAGTTCAGTTCAACACTCTTTATTTTGGTAAAAAATATACCATAAAAGAGACATACAAATACAAGCATACATACATTAATATTCTTAAAATAGTAAATACATAAAAACAAAAAACAAACAAAAAGCATTAGTGCTAATGCCTAAGAACAATAATTGGCAAAACCAATACGTCTAACTGGCCTTAACGTGTGTATTATTTGTTGTAATGTACACGTTGTTTCATTATCAGAATTCATACATATATGGACCTACATGTACACAGACAGCACGCAAATGCAATAGAAAGAAAACACACGTATGGGGACAAGCAGATGCAGATACATTTTACTCAGATACATGAATGTGTGGCTGTATACAAGGAGGGTGGCAGTAGGTGCGGATAATGGTGGATAGTTATATTGGAGGTTAATGCCTCATCATGGGTAGTAAGTGCTATATAAATGCAATTTCAATATAGTTGCAAAGCTGGATTAATGCAAATATGAATGGAAGGCTGTTTGGTTCTGAGCTGATGGATGAATGCATGAGTATTGAACAAGTGTGAATGTTGGATGCTTGGGGATTGATGGATGGATTCACAGGTGTGCATAGATATGTGGAGGTTGGATGAACATCTGAATTCTTGTATGCATTTAGACATGTATGTATGTATGTATGTATGTATGTATGTGTGTGTGTGTGTTTATATGCAGTATTTATGAACCATAAACCTAGCTGATTGGCAGAAGGCGCCAAACACGTTTATCTATACTAGGTCCAAGGAACCGTTAACTTTGGGTTGGTGGGGTAGTAGTTTCTAATAGTGAAAGTGGATTCTCACTCTATCACAATATAATGTTCTTTAAAGAGTTGTTTCTTCAGCTCTTTCCTCAATTTGAGCAGGGTGAGACAGTCCTGATTATTAGGGGGACATGAGTCTCAATCTGGGGATATGGAACAGAAGGCCTGTTTCCTTCTTTTTCTTTCTTTTTCCACTTTATTTCACGTAGAGGGTGAGTGAAAATAGTGAGTTTGTTAGACAGATAGCAAGGGGTGCCAGTCGTGATGGCTTTGTAGATGACGCAGTTGGCCTTGAAGACTTTGCGTCTGGCAAGGCCATCAAATAGATTTTCACCAGCATAGGAGTGGGGATGAAGTGGTAATATTTATAAGGCATGCTGCTGTATGTCGGATGCTTTTAAAGGGGCCAGTGTGTTGTCGCAGAGAATTTAGATGAGGGCATTGCCACCATCCAGATGTGGGAGTACAAGTACTTGAACTGCATTTCCGAAGTCACTTGGTGGAATAGTTTCACTTTATTTAGTAGAGAGTGTTGGTACCCTGCCATCTGAGTTTTCTTAACAATGTGTTCCTTGTGGGTGAGATCGTTGTTGGAGGCAATTGGGTTACTTGTTGATGGGGTGAAATCCTACTCAAGCAGCAACCACCATTCTTGCCGGGTGAAACAGGATCAAACCCCAAATTAACCTGTGCTCAACCCTCTAATAGCTTGCCACATAAGCAGTCAGTCTTAACTCAGAGTCAATGTGTAAAGTATTTATGTTGCACACAAACAGAAATAAAGTGAACAAACAACAGAAGAAAAATCACACAACAATTTAGAAAAATAGAATAGAATGTAATACATTATTTGACACTAAAGTGACAAAAATCCAAGTCTGGGTGGTGAGCTCCACTCCACTCGCAGAGTTTGCAGAGTTTTCTGTACTCCGAGTTTTTATCCTCTCTCGCGCTCGTCAACATGATTTTGACGAGTAAGGAAAATCCACCTCCCGGGCAGATTTTTCCTGATTCGTGATCGTCAACGTCAAGTTGGCGGGCGCAAACATGGAAAATCAACCTCCCGGTGAGATTTCTCTACACGGGCGGTAAGATTTCTCATTGCAAGTGGTCGTGTATGCTCACGACTGCTCGCGTTGAGAAACCGTCCGTTCACATTGAGAAAGCTGCAGCTCAAGTAAAAATGCTACTTGGGCGTCAGAAAGGAAGCAGTGCCCGGTTGCACTGTGCATGGGGGCATTTGCAATGATTACACAGTGCGGACAAACACTCGGCGTTGAAAATCACTGCGAATAAAGTTTATCTAACGCACTCTGCCACTTGTGGAGCTCTGCGCAGTGGAGCACTTCACGGAGTTCCTCATAGTAAGGCTCTGCACAGCAGATCGTGAGATAGGCACTTTTATTAAATGTTTTGTGAAAATCAAGCACTTAGAATCATAAAGCGGCAACCGCAGTAGTCTGGTCATGGTGAAACGGTTCCAAGTCACAAGTTCAGGCAATCCAGGCTTGATCGCGGGCCGGATACAGGGACCAAGTTAGGCCCGCTGACCTTGTGGGCCTGCATGCCGAAATGCACAGCCCTTGTTTCAAGGTGCGGAGGCCGGCATCGAGGAGTCGTCAAGGAGGCGTTGTGATTAGGGGCGGGTGAAACTTCCACTATGTCGCTGGAGTTTGTGGAGTTTTGCCCACTCAAATGCGGAGTTCTGCCTGAGTTTTGTCTTGCGCACGGTTCACAAGCGTTAAGTTGGTGAATGAGAATGTGCATCCCCTAGCGCAATTTTCGGGTGCTAGAATGCCACCCAGCAAGATTTCTCAATGCAGGCAGTAACGACAGGTTATGACCGTTCGCATTGAGAAAGCTGCCGCTTGAGAAGAAAATCTACTTGAGCGGCAGAAAGAAGCAGCACCCTCTGGAGCGCCATGTGGTTCTGTTTGCACTGATTTTACAGTGCGGAATAAGTTTCCATCACTAAACATCAATGAGACGCATGCAAATTCCGCCCACCCCTAGTTGTGATGCAAGGTAAAGTGCTGAGATCTGTGGCGCAGTGAAGTAGTTGATCACCTTCGACGAGGAGCTGTGATGGGAGGTCCAACGTTATCGTTGAGGAAGCCGGTGGGGTGGAGAATTGTTCTGTGATGGTTCGGAGCAAGGGTTGAGATGTGTATCACTGGACTGTTGCCAGCATCGGGCTGCGCCAGAATTTAGGAAGCCGCTGGTGTTGCCAGGACTTGGGATGAGATACATCGGCATAGAGGACGAGTTGTGTCACACTGAGGCAGAGTTGATGGCAGGCTGCGGGGCACTGAATTGAGATGCGTCAATGTCGAAGAAGCTTGTTATAGCCCTGTGGCATGGACAGGGGGCCAGCCAACTGACCTATGGAGATTTACTGGAGTTCTGGACCCACACAAGCAGGCTGGATTTAGCAAGGCAGCCAACAGCAGCAGAAGAGTCCTGAGGAAGCAGCAGCAGACCTTGGCAGGGAAGCAATCCTCTGTCAGCAAAGCAGTCCTTTGTCAAGAAGCAAGTCACCAGGGCACACTTCACAGCTGGACAGTCCTTCTTCCCTGCAGAATCCACAGGTCCAGAAGTGATCTGAAGAGTTGGGTCTGAAGCTCCAATATTTATACGTTGTGCCAGCTTTGATGTGAGAGAAGTTTCCCAAAATTTCCATCCCCAGAGTTATTTGAATTTTCTGGGTCATTGTCATTGCCCCAGCTTGCCTGGGGGCACAAAAGACTAGGGTGAAACCCTTTAACCCTTTGTGAGTGTGCTGAGGCAGAGGCTTTGAGATGTGCTAGTGTGGTAGGTGACAGCTCCGCCCCCTATCAAGTCAGAGGTGGCCCATCCTGCCAACACCTATTCCCACCTTGTCTCACTGTATGGGACCAACACACAAAAGTCACTGTCATGCCACACCGAGTCATGTGACCCAGGATACATGCTGCAGGCAACAAATGGTTAGGACAAGAAAATGGCAATTTTCTAAAAGTTCCAATACCTAGAGTGACCCTGACAGCTGGCTGTGATCAATTAATCATGAATTCAACCAAAATACTCAAAATGTTAAAGGGTTAGGCGTGCATTCACGTGTGGGAGGGATTTAGCCCTATTTCCCTCAAGACAAACAATAACTTATGGAGGCAGTGGAAAACTACTGCCTACATGAAGCACAGCTAAGAACAACAAATGTTTCTACAAACTACCAACAAGTTTAGCGAAAATAACTACACTATATTAGTATATGTTAGAACAATAAAATATTTCATTAAACAGCATGAAATTAGTATCTGGCAACATATGAAATGATTCACTTATAATGTGCACCATTGATGTGGTCGCTCTATATACATCAATAGCTCACAACGAACGATTGGAGGCGGCAGAGTGGAGACTGCTGGCCTCATCCATGACAGAGGAGAAAGGCATCTTTTTACTGGAACTGTTACACTTCTCACTATACCACAGCTATTTTACTTGGCAGTATAAGTATTATTTACAGAAAACGGGTACATCAATGGGCTTTCCCGGAGCACACTCGTATGCTAATACATTCATGGCTCACTTCGAACTCACATACATTTTGACTAACCTCATTTGGCGTGAGAATGCTGTCGTCTTTTTTCGGTATATAGGCAATATACTAGTAATTTGGAAAGGATCCAGAATATTTTTGGAAGATTGTATTGCGGAACTCAATGGTCACAACCCCAGAATACAATTTACATATGAAATTCAGCCTGATAAAATCCACTTCTTGGATATTGAAATACATAAGACCAATTCAAGATTAGCGACAATGGTGTATAGAAAACCCACAGATGTGAAGAATGCGTTGCATTCCTCTAGCGCCCATCGGTATTCACTTAAGCAACACCTACCTGTTTCCCATCTGACCAGGATCAAAAGAATCACTTTTGACGTTGATGCTTTTGCCAACCTGATACAAGATCAGCTTGCTAAATACAAGGCTAGAGCTTATCCAGAAAATATACTGACACTTGCTGAAGAGAAAGTAGCCTCACGTAGAAGAGCTGACCTATTAAAACCAGTTCACAAGCAACCAAGAAACCAAGAAGAATTTGTACTAAAACATTCAGTACAAGCACCACAGATTAAGGCGATCATAAGAAACCGTTGGGAAATTATAGAGCAAGAGCCGGACTTTATGGGAATTTTTCATGGTTTACAATTGTTTGCTCACAGCAGGCCAAAAAATTTATGAGAATTGCTGAAACCCACTGATGTTACTGAAAAACAAGCCACAAAGGGGATGAGAAAATGTCAGAATTGTGGACAATTCAGCAATGTAATTTTAGGTGATACTTTTACACACCCTCACACTTGGTCAGAAAATAAAACTCCATCACACCTCAGATTGTAACACTGAGAGGGTGATTTATGCCATCAAGTGTCCGTGTGGACTAGTATATGTCGGGAGAACTAGTCGTAAAAAAAAAACCCCGCCTAATAGAACATAAGAGCAGAATACGCAACAAAAACACCAAGTCTTCTCTAGCTGCACATTGGTTGCAGGGTTCACACACCATTCCACAATTGAGGTTCACTGTCCTTGAACAAGTCAGGTTGAGTTCAGGAATTGATGTTAGTACAGCCCTGGCAATCAGGGAGACACATTAGATTAGGCTCTTGGGTACAGTTATACCAGGGCCGGACAGTCCTTCTTCCCTGCAGAATCCACAGGTCTAGAAGTGGTCTGAAGAGATGGGTCTGAAGCTCCAATATTTATACTTTGTGCCAGCTTTGATGTGAGAGAAGTTTCCCAAAATTTCCATCCCCAGACTTGTTTGAATTTTCTGGGTCATTGTCATTGCCCCAGCTTGCCTGGGGGCACAAAAGACTAGGGTGAAACCCTTTAACCCTTTGTGAGTGTGCTGAGGCAGAGGCTTTGAGATGTGCTAGTGTGGTAGGTGACAGCTCCGCCCCCTATCAAGTCAGAGGTGGCCTATCCTGCCAACACCTATTCCCACCTTGTCTCACTGTATGGGACCAACACACAAAAGTCACTGTCATGCCACACCGAGTCATGTGACCCAGGATACATGCTGCAGGCAACAAATGGTTAGGACAAGAAAATGGCAATTTTCTAAAAGTTCCAATACCTAGAGTGACCCTGACAGCTGGCTGTGATCAATTAATCATGAATTCAACCAAAATACTCAAAATGTTAAAGGGTTAGGCGTGCATTCACGTGTGGGAGGGATTTAGCCCTATTTCCCTCAAGACAAACAATAACTTATGGAGGCAGTGGAAAACTACTGCCTACATGAAGCACAGCTAAGAACAACAAATGTTTCTACAAACTACCAACAAGTTTAGCGAAAATAACTACACTATATTAGTATATGTTAGAACAATAAACTATTTCATTAAACAGCATGAAATTAGTATCTAGCAACATATGAAATGATTCACTTATAATGTGCACCATTGATGTGGTCGCTCTATACACATCAATAGCTCACAACGAACGATTGGAGGCGGCAGAGTGGAGACTGCTGGCCTCATCCATGACAGAGGAGAAAGGCATCTTTTTACTGGAACTGTTACACTTCTCACTATAACACAGCTATTTTACTTGGCAGTATAAGTATTATTTACAGAAAACGGGTACATCAATGGGCTTTCCCGGAGCACACTCGTATGCTAATACATTCATGGCTCACTTCGAATTCACATACATTTTGACTAACCTCATTTGGCGTGAGAATGCAGTCGTCTTTTTTCGGTGTATAGGCGATATACTAGTAATTTGGAAAGGATCCAGAATATTGTTGGAAGATTGTATTGCGGAACTCAATGGTCACAACCCCAGAATACAATTTACATATGAAATTCAGCCTGATAAAATCCACTTCTTGGATATTGAAATACATAAGACCAATTCAAGATTAGCGACAATGGTGTATAGAAAACCCACAGATGTGAATAATGCGTTGCATTCCTCTAGCGCCCATCGGTATTCACTTAAGCTACACCTACCTGTTTCCCATCTGACCATGATCAAAAGAATCACTTTTGACGTTGATGCTTTTGCCAACCTGATACAAGATCAGCTTGCTAAATACAAGGCTAGAGCTTATCCAGAAAATATACTGACACTTGCTGAAGAGAAAGTAGCCTCACGTAGAAGAGTTGACCTATTAAAACCAGTTCACGAGCAACCAAGAAACCAAGAAGTATTTGTGCTGAAGAGAAAGTAGCCTCACGTAGAAGAGTTGACCTATTAAAACCAGTTCACGAGCAACCAAGAAACCAAGAAGTATTTGTACTAAAACATTCAGTACAAGCACCGCAGATTAAGGCGATCATAAGAAACCGTTGGGAAATTATAGAGCAAGAGCCGGACTTTATGGGAATTTTTCATGGTTTACAATTGTTTGCTCACAGCAGGCCAAAAAATTTATGAGAATTGCTGAAACCCACTGATGTTACTGAAAAACAAGCCACAAAGGGGATGAGAAAATGTCAGAATTGTGGACAATTCGGCAATGTAATTTTAGGTGATACTTTTACACACCCTCACACTTGGTCAGAAAATAAAACTCCATCACACCTCAGATTGTAACACTGAGAGGGTGATTTATGCCATCAAGTGTCCGTGTGGACTAGTATATGTCGGGAGAACTAGTCGTAAAATAAAAACCTGCATAATAGAACATAAGAGCAGAATACGCAACAAAAACACCAAGTCTTCTCTAGCTGCACATTGGTTGCAGGGTTCACACACCATTCCACAATTGAGGTTCACCGTCCTTGAACAAGTCAGGTTGAGTTCAGGAATTGATGTTAGTACAGCCCTGGCAATCAGGGAGACACATTGGATTAGGCTCTTGGGTACAGTTATACCAGGGGGGCTTAACGATCACTATGAGCTGTTATGCTTTTTGTAACTGTTCCTAGCACAGTCAATTATATTGTTCCTGTCCATATAGTTTTGTAAAGGATTTGCACTCCCTAGATTTTTTCATTTCGTTTTTTTCATTCCATTACCTCTTATAAGTAAACACCCCTTCAGATGATTTTAGTTCACACACAGATTGCTCAATCTCCTCACATAAAAATGTCACTCACAATTTGAAGCCATTTGCTACTATTTCATGGTCACACTTATTGATAGACATACTTTGAGAGTCACGGAGTTTGAACACAGGGAAGCTGGGTGTTATGAGACTGGTATACCCGTGTTTAAACCACAGCGTGTATATAAATGAGTTCAGCAGGTCTGAACCATAGTTACGTTCGTCTATAGTATTTCAACTTTCGATGTACTATTTAAACACTTTCAAGCAGAACTAAGCAACATTGCTTGCGTGAGTTGTTTATAACTCGCAGTCCATAAAGTTAATTGAGATCGCATCGCTTCCTCACACACTAGGGATTCTGCCTCTTTAAAATCACTTGGCATGTTGGGAAGGCTTTACGCGTTCAAGAACGCACGAGAGTGATGTTTGCTGGTGTCGGAGTTGCTACTGGTAGTTTGATTCGGTGAGTGTCAGAGTCCTTGAATTTCATCTCTACTAAGTTCGCACTCACGGTTCGGTTACAATTGACTTCACGAAGGGCTTCTTTGTATTTTGGGAACTGTTCGTTGTATCCATTGAGGTTGTTTAACTAAGAGGACGATGCGTAACTCACAATATCTGACTGGTAAGATGCCACTTCACATGGTAATGCCTTTTTGCATTCAGTTTCATCATAGCTTTGATTTTAAAACTATGCACTTCTCATGCAATGACTCGTCTTAATACAACCGAATACATACATAGGTCCTTTTCTAGTTTGAGAGATTGAACATACATCTATTGAGGTTGTAGTCATCTAAAGGTTGACGCGAATTTGATAATATGAGTCGGGTAAGGCATTTTTCTACACGGTAATGGTGCTTTTTGCATCCTTTAGAGTTAAAGCTGGTTTTACAAACCCTCTTATTTCTTGTTTCCTTTTTTCAGAGACTCGTTTATTGAGACCTCGTGCTTTTGCCGGGGGTAAGCTATTTATATTCAGGTACTCTGTGTACTTGCGCACTGGGATGTTTGGGATCTTTTCTATTTCTCTAATAGGTAGCACGTTATATTTATCAGCATGCGTTTACTCTACTGCGTCCACGCACTGTTTGAATTGTTCTAGCCTATATCTTTACACATGGGACATGATTCATCATGTAGAGATCATTTTCCTTTTTGCATGGCACACTTTACTTACGCAATATCTGTCTTGAGTGCAAATCCTACCCCCATGTACCCATGTTTGTAAATTCATATTCATGACGATATTTACTTGTTTCGGATGGGCTTTATAAAATTATTGTGTTGTAGATTCTGAAGGAGGACACAGCAACTTGTATATTTTTTTTGATTTTACATTACAATGAACCCCTGACGAAGGGTTCAATGAGAACCCGAAATGTATTGGGAATGAATTACATTGTACTGTTAACGTATTGTTATAATTGGACATGTTATTCTTTTATTAATTTTGCAAAGCATTTCAAAATCTATTCACCTGTTGATTCATTGAAGTTTTTTATAAGTGAAACATTTCATATGCTGCCAGATACTAATTTCATGCTGTTTAATGAAATATATTACTGTTCTAACATATACTAATGTTGTGTACTTATTTTCACTAAACTTGTTGGCAGTTTGTAGAAATATATGTTGTTCTTAGCTGTGCTTCGCGTAGGCAGTGGTTTTCCCCTACCTCCATAAGTTAAATTTCTAAAAGTGGCATTTTTAGAATTGTGAATTAAAATCCAACTTTACCATTATAGAGGGTTTTAAATTACAATTCTTTGGACACCAAACTCAATATTCCCCAATTTCTCCCAATTGAAAGTTACCATGTATTAAATATAACAAGGTAACCCAATGTTAACCTATTGGAGAGGTAGACCTTGCAGTAGTGAACAACAAATTTAAGAGGTTTTCACTACCAGGACATGTAAAAGTAAAAAGTGCATGTGCAACTTCTAAAATACAGCTGTATAAGGCCTAACCTAGGGGTGATATATATGCATTAAAGAGGAAGATTTAGAACTGGCAAAAGGTTCATTTTGCCAGTACAAAGTGGCAGATTAAAACTGCAAATACAGGTCATAATGGCAGGCCTGAGATATGCTTTAAAAAGGCTACTTAAGTGGGTAGCACAATAAGTACTGTAGACCCACTGTTTTCATTCACTTTATAGGCCCCAGGTACATGTAGTATCACTTTACTATGGACAAGTAAATGAATTAGTCAAATGGGTGTAAGCCAATTTCACCAAGTTTAAGGGAGAGAGCACAAGCACTTTAGCACAGGTTCAGTGGTTAGCTGTGGTAAAGTGTGTTATTAGTGGTAACGTGTTCAGAGTCCTAAAGCTAGCAAAAACAAATTCAGCAAAAACAGGAGGAGTAAGGCAAGGCGTTTGGGAGAAGACCACCCTAAGGCTGACAGGTATAACAGTTGTCCAAGGTGAATCTGCGTAACTTTACATGGGTAAGTCATGTGCAGACTAGTTGTTGCTTGTTGTTCTTGGTGAAGATAAAGCAGCTGTGTTTGTTGGATTAAGCTTCAGGTATGTGCTGATCATCCAGGTCTAAATGTGGCGCAATCAGTGCTTGAGGCATTGACTGTCTGGAGCAGAGGAAATTTTCAAATGGACTCATTGGTGTATCTGAGGTTTTTGATGCAGTTATCTGTGAGTAGAGAGCGAATGTTGTTCGATGGAAGGATAATGAGAGTGAGTAGAAGGGTGGGTGAACAAATGGGTGCATAGGTGAGATAGGTGGAATAAGTTAACAAGTCCAATTACATTGATTTGCTGATGAATCTTAAGCAGTTTATGAACAGGAAAACCAAATGTGCTTTGATTTAACAAACCCAAGCTTATCCCATGAATCTCTATACTCTGTGCAGACAGAATTCCAAATCTTAGTGTTATGGACTGAAAACAGGAAGCAAAAAAGTCTCCACCCTATACGTTTACAAAGTATTCTAGCTGTGGGATTTACAACTGTCTAGTATCTCTTTCTTAAAGAACTGTATCTGGAAAAGTTTCCCTGTGGAAAATGGGTGCTCAATTCTACAGGATGTGGTGCCCCACCTTGTTGCTGCCACAGTGCATTGATTGAGACACCTTGTATCCCTTCTGCAGTGTGTGTCCATATTCTTAGATACCGGGCAACTCTCACTTGATTTCCAAACAACTCTTAAGTCTTGGGTGTCTTCCTAAACCAACAACAATGTACACTGGATACCTTGTATGCTTTTACCTATGGACAACTAGCAACCCCACTATACTATACAAAAACAACTCATCCCTTATTCCTGGATGTCTGTAAACCCTCACAACAAGCTCCACTGTGCACCTTTTATCCCTTACTCCTGGGAGCCTGCTAACACACTCCGTCTGACACCTTCTACCATGTACTATTGGGAATCTTGTAACATACAACACAGTAACCATCACAGTGTTTGAAGTACGGATAATATGCATGCCTTTGTATTACAACAACTGAAACAACACATTCCCTAATCACCGTAGAGAACACAATGAACATGCTCATATCACAGTTTACACACGCCACGTTAAAATGTGTTCACAATACACACGAGGGGTCTTATTTAGAGTTTGGGGAGGATACTTCACCACAGCATGGCTGATCTCCTGTCCTATGTACTACACATGCCATAGGTTCTAATTTACTTGTAGTACGGCAGACAGGATATCTGCCAAATCTCTAATTTCTCCCTAATTATCCATGTACAATTCCCTGACACATGAGGGAAGGTCCTGTTTAGTAATGAACAGCTAACATTAAAAAAAGGTGGTTTACTGAACCTCAACAGAATAGAGTAAATTTAAAATACACAGAAATTGGTCTTTGTGTATTTCTCCTAGACAGCCACACAGAATAGGGAGCTTAGGTGTACTTGGATGGGCCATCACTGGCAGGATGGGAAGGTGGAGCTAGGTACAGCCCCACTTATTCTTAAACCTGATTAGGCTGTGTCCTTCCGACACACAAAGGATTACATGACCCATGTAGTTAGTCTAGAGACAGAGAAAGGGAGGTAGGAATCCTATTCACTTCAAAGGGAAACCTCTAGAAGCATCTCTCACTTCAAAGGTGGCACCAGGTTAAAATATTGGACCCCAGACACTAACTATTCAGCACACTTCTGGACCTATGGAAGACTCTGCCAGGAAGAAGGACTGTTCTGCTGCTAAAAGGACTGCCTCTCTGCTGGACTGCTGCCCTGATGCACTGCCTGCCTGCCCTGCTGTGCTGACCTGCTGCCCAGGACTACCAGAGTGACTCCAAGGGACAAGTATCTTGTAACTAGCACCTGTTGCCAGTTGTTGGGACAGTTTTCCTTTCTGTTCTACGTCACCCCTAGGCTCACACATTTATGTACCCTCGACGTTGACACTGGAGACAGTCTGCCTGTCAAAAATAAAATGTACAGGCTGTCAGAAAAGGTGAGGGTAAGTATCAAGGAGGAGGTCTCCATTATGCTGCTGTTAGGAGTGATTAAGCCTTCCAACAGTCCTTGGTCTAGCTCCATTGTGCTGGTACCCAAAGCTGCTCCACCAGTCACCACTCCAGAACTCAGGTTCTGTGTGGACTACAGAGGAGTCCATTCAATCATTAAGATTGATGCACACCCCATCCCCAGAGCTGATGAGCTCATAGACAAGCTAGACGCTGGCAAGTTGCTCAGTAGTTTGAACTTATATAAGGGTACTGGCAGATTGCTCTGACTGAGGGGTCAAAAGAGAGCCCTTAGTTCTCGATCCCAGAGGGCCACTTTCCCTTCAGGGTCAATGCCCTCTGGCTTAAAGAATCCCCCTGCCACCTTTCAGAGGTTAGCCAACAGGGTCATAGCCAGGAAGGAGGCCCTCTGTGCCCCCTACTTAGACAGCATCGCTGTCTTCAGCTCCAGATGGGAGAAACACATATACCGCCTAAAGGAGGTGCTTCAGGCCCTGAAGCAGTTGGGCCTGACTATCAAGGGCAGTAGGTGCCAGATAGGGCAGGGTACCATGATGTATCTGGGCCACATGGTGGGCGGGGGTAAGGTGTAGGCCCTCCAGGCCAAGATTAAGACTATCCTGGCTTTGTAACCCCCTAAACACAGACTGAGGTGAGGGCCTTCCTGGGCATTACAGGGTACTATTAGAGGTTTATTAAGGGATATGACACCATAGTTGCCTTTAACAGAGCTGACATCTAAGAAGCAGCCCAGAAATGTGACCTGGACAGAGACCTGCCAGAAAGCCATTCACACCCTCAAAGAGGCTATGTGTACAACACCTGTACCCAAGGCTCCTGACTTCTTTAAGGAGTTTATTGTGCTGACAGATGGTTTGTAGCATGGCATAGGGGCTGCCTTAGCACAGTTAAATAAAGAGGGCCTAGAACAACAAGTACCCTTCATTAGCAGGAGGCTCCTTCCCCAGAACAGAGATGGAGTATGATTGAAAGAGAGGCCTTTGCTGTGGTCTGGGCACTGATGAAGCTAAGATCATACCGGTTTAGGACTCAATTTCGGGTTCAGACAGAACAGAGGCCCCTCAGATGGCTCATGCAAATTCGGGGTGAACATCCCAAACTGTTGAGGTGGTTCATCTCCCTAAAGGGAATGAACTTTACAGTCGAACACTGTCCTGGTCAGACCTCAGCAATGTTGACGGTCTATCCAGGTTCTTCCACCTTAGTGATGAGAGCTTCCAAGAGGGTGCATAGTTCTCCCCTCTTTCAGCTCGGGAGACACATGTTAGACCTGCCAGTGTCAGGGTGGTCTTCCGCCAAACCATTTGCCTTCCTCCTGCATTTTTGTTGATCTCGTTTTTACAGGCCTTAGGACTCTCTGCATTTTACTACTGCTAACCAGCGCTAAAGTGCATGTTCCCACTCCCTTAAATATGATCAAATTGGCTGATCCTCAATTAGCATATTTAATTGACTTACAAGTCCCTGGTAAAGTGGTACTACGTGTACCCAGGGCCTGTAAATGTAATGCTACTAGTACGCCTGCAGCACTGGTTGTGCCCCCACTCAATTAGCCCTTTAAGCGTGCCTTCTGACTGCCATTGCAGCCTGTGTGTGCAGTTTTAGACTACAATGACAAACTGGCAAAATAAACCTTTTTGCCTGGTCCAGACCTTCCTTTTTAATACATGTAAGTCACTACTAGGATAGGCCCTAAACAACCTACAGGGCAAGGTACTTTGTATTTAAAAAGAGGGACATGTACTTTTAGGTTTAACATGTCTTAGTGGTGAAAAACCCATAATAGTTTTTCACTATTGCAAGGCCTACCTCTCCTATTGGATACCCTTGAAGCTACCTTGTAACATTTAATAACCTGTAACTTCCAAACGGGAAATTCTGAACAGTTAATGTTTGGTGTCTTTGGAATTGTAATGAAAAATCCTCTTTTATGGTAAAGTCAGATTGTTAATTTCAATTTTGGAAATGCCACTCTTATGAAGCTGTATAGTCCAAACAATAGTTCAAGTACACCACTTGGAATAGAGACAATCTTTAGAGAATCTGGCAATTTTCCTGTCTAAGCCATTTAGTGCTTGCAGCCTGTCTCTGGGTCACATGGTTGGGTGTAGTAGGCAGTTGGTCTTCGTGTATTCCTCCTAGACAGCCTTTCACAATAGAGAGCTTAGGTGTTCGTGGATGGTTTGCTGTGCTACACTGCATCACTAAGTCATAAATATGACCTCAGTGTTCAAAATAAATTCACAATATTCTAGTCAGTTCTTTCCAATTTCAACAAAAGAAGATCTGCCTCTGGATTTAAGACAAAGATAGGCATAGGATTTAACTGGAAAAAAAAGATTAGACTGATTAAAAGAGGGAAGCTAAATAAAATAAAAAAGAGACCAGATGCAATATTCCCTCAAATTAAATAGTACAAGCTTACAAAAGAGGCAGAAGAGGAAATGAAGTCAGTGACTGAATAAATGATTGCGCAGGGAATGCTCTGGGAGGTACTTGTAACTCTCCAGTGATGGAAATTATAAACTGAGTGGTAAATTGCAGACAGTTCAGGATTTGGGCTAGATTAATAAAATTATTCTTCAATGTTGTCCTGTGGTATCAAATCCGATAGTGATTTTGTTTTGAATTCCTTCAGATGCACAATGGTATTCAGTTATTGACTTATGTCGCACGTTCTTCTTTATACCTCTAGAGGAGGAAAGTCACTACTTATTCACGTTACAATTTTCAAATGATAATCCCATGTGGTGTAGAATCTCACCAGAGTATGGTGAAAGTACTTCAATTTGTAGTTAAATCCTGAAGAAATATTTAGAAAGTCTAAGGTTGCCCTTTAGTTCAGTCAAATGAGGAGTTACATTTGATTCAATCGCCTTGTTAAATCATTTAGCTGACAGTGTACATATGGTCTGTCTAACTAAAATGCAGTACTGTAAACAGAAGTGATTTATCTTTGACACCATGTTGTAAAAAGTGTGAGGAAAGTTTCAAAAGAAGGTGGTTCTGCAATTCTGAAAATAAGCCCACCAACCACTGAGAGAGAGATTCCGATGTTCCTAGAAAATGTTGGGTACTGTCATCAGTGGATTCCACACTTTTCCGTGAATGCAAAGTCTTTAGAGAGACACACCCACAAGGGTATACAAGGTCCGGTATCTTTTGACAAAAAAGTTTTGAAGAAGTCAAAGAGTTGAGAGAGAGTGTATGCCATGCACCAGCATTTGGAATTCCAGACTGTAATCTGACCTTTATCTTGAATTGTCATGAAAGGAGTGAGTGTGCATTATCGATCTTGCCCAGCATGGTGGGTTAATGAAGTTCATAGTATATGTATCAGCTGTATTGGATCCCATAGCTATAAGACTTCCAGCAGTGATGGCCGGTGCAGGTAAGAGCATAGGGAGCAGGGCGGGGGGGAGGGGAGAATCCACAGATGATGATGAGGGAAAATAAAATTTAAAAAAAGAAAAACACCCTGCACTTGCCGCATTACCTAGTCAGCAATGTGGCTAGCGCAAGGTAAGTGTTTTTTTTTCCCCTCGTTGTATTTTGACTTCCCCCACTCACCGCTCTTAAATGCACCGGCCGCAACTGACTTCCAGGCTGTTTGAATTCGGTTGCAGCTGTTTATGTTGCCATTTAACAAAGGGAAGGAATAGTGATGGGTCATACTTTAATTGTCTATGTCTCTCACTCTGTGGGAATTCTGTTGACAAGAATGAGAACACAGCACATGATAAAAAGCAGTTTGACACATAATGAGTTAGTCATCCTTACAGTTGAAAACATCTCTGGTACTTTGAACTCAGCAATACTGCTTCCTATTTCAGACAGAAGTTGCACAGACAGGGAAATTGATAAAAATGATGAAATTGATGATGAATTAGAGCATGATTGCATAGAAGTTACTGAGCTATGTACCAAACCAAGACTAGACGTTAGAGAAATGTCTTCGGAAAAGGCTGGTCTGACACTATATGTTGATGGTGCTTGTTTAATATGCCAATATGGAACATTGAGAGATGCTTATGTAGTATCAGAGACTTTAGAAGCTTCTTTTCTGCTAAACGTAACTTCAGCACTGGTGACAGAATTTGTTACATTGACAAGAGCTTGTTGGTTGTCAGAAAATAAGAGTGTGATTTTGGTCAACTGTGCTCACAAAGAGGTTTCATGACATTTTCCAGAGCTAAAATTAAAAACAGTGTGTTTGTTGAAAGCAACACAACAGCCAAAGGAAATTGCAGTGGTCAAGTATGCTGCCTATAAGGCTGGAATGGATTTAGGGTCTTATTACAAGTTTGGCAGGCCTCTTCCTGACCCGCCACCACTGCACCGGCATGAGGACAACTAAGCCTGTAGTGAACCTGCCTGCCTGATTAGGCAGTACTGCGGCGGCCTTATGGTAGTGGGCTGCTAGGCTCATAGGAGAGCCTAACATGCGGCCCGCCACCGTGACAGCACCTGCAGCACTTTACTGCACAGTGTGGCATGCGTGCCACACTGTGCAGAATCTGGGGCGTAATTACAGGGGGCCCCATGCACCCCCAGGCCTACATCCGGCAGGGGGCCCAGTTATGGCCCCCTTTGTTGCCTCTCTGTGAACCTTTCCATGGCTCACCACCCTGAAAAGGGCGGTGAACAGGCAACTTGTAATATGCTTGGCGGTGCTGGCAGAGCAACCACCAGCATCTTCAGGCCAGTTTCAGACCGCGGGCCAGCGGGATCCTCGATCCCGGTGGAGCCGGTGGTCTTGTGGTGGTCAGACCTCCACTCTCAGAATACTGCAGGCAGACCCTCACCGTGGTGATGTTCTGACCTCCACCACGAGTACCACTGTCCTGAGGACCATCGTACTCATAGCAAGCCCCTTAGTCACACTTGGCAACAAGTATGCTGATCAAATGGCAAAATATTGTGCATTAGAGGACAGTGGTACAAGAAAATCAAAGTAATCAATTAAGACTAAGTACAATACAAAATGCAGAAAATTTCATTTGTTTCATTATGAGTTCAATTAAGGCTTCTTTGAGTGAGCTGAGAGACCTGCAGGAAGAAGCATCAGAAGATGAGAAAAGGAAATAGGAAATATTGGGCTGCAAATAATTACCAGGATCTGTATGTCTATGCTGAGAGCACATATGTTCTTCCATATTTAATTTTGTACCCAATAGGTAAATGCCTGCATAATCAGACCGATGCAGTTAGAGAGAGTATGAGACGTATATTTAGGAAACATTGGGAAATGTTGCTGAGGACATTCACACAAGGTGGTTGGCCTGTCAGAAAAATATAATCATGGAAAAAAGACATTAATTATGATGGGTGTTTAGACAAAATATTGAATAAGAAATATTGTGATACCAAAATATTGTGTCAAGAATATCGGATGCCAAAAATATTGTGGACAGTACCATCGTAGGTGAGAATATAATTGTATGTGTTGTATTTATTATTGTTGTAAAATAATAGCTTTAGATAAAATATTGGTGTATAGAATATAGTTTTTATGTGTTTTCTATATGCATTTTATTGTATTTGTATTTTAGTTGTTTGCTCATTTGTTTGATTAGTGTGTTTATTAAAAAATGTAAGTTCATTGTGAATTGTTTTTAAGTTGTATTAATGTGAGTAATTCATGTTTATGTTATGCTGTTATAGGAGGGGTATGTTGGGTTTTTATGGGAAAAGGGTGGGGAGGCGTTTTAAATGTGTATATTTAAATTGGATTTTATGTGAAAGTAAGAAATACTTTATTGTTCAGTTAATAAAAAATTACAATATTATCACAGCAAGATCACCAGATAAATCATTGCACAATAAATATAATCATAAAATATTGTCACCATTCAATCGAATACTCAATTTTTTTTCTCCCTTGAAGACACAACCTAGTATAAGAAAAGAAGATATTAACGAACGTCATAAATCATGTGATAACATTCCAATTCTTAAAACTACCAACCAAGAAATTATACTAGGTTCACTGGATCAAGAGTCTTTAAAATGGAAGTGCTTTAAGCACTCAAGATTTTTTCAGGCGATAGATCGAATTATTCATATATAACATAACTGTAGATGCGAATTCACAACAAAATATTGCTACAAAATATTATAACCATAAACATCTCATTTGTGCAAAGTAGTCAGACAAAAGTGCTAGGTGTATATCCTATATTTCATACTACGTACTAAAACTATTCTTTTGATTGCCAAACTACCACGTTTAAAACATTCTGACTTAACATGAGCAATCAATTCAATTCAAAGAAGTCTTTATTCGATTAATACATCATAAAAGACATACATTACAACATACACAAGAAATATAAAAGTAATATAAACAAGATAAAAACATCTAAGACCATATTAAATCACTTAACAGGCTTCTTTTGAATGAATATAATTTTTTTTTCGATAAAACACATTAGATTACCACGGTATCACAAATCAATATGTGCTGCACATGAACTGAAGCGCAAGGGATTGTAGATGGACACCTAAGTTAGTTTAATGAACCTGGTTCTTAGAATCCAGGCCCATCCCAAATATTTTGCTACACCCGTTACAATTAAAGGGGACAAATTTGTTTTTAATATTCTACTGGCATTAACAGCCGGACGCGTTCCCAAGCTTCTACAAACAGGACTTAACCATTTGGCTCTAGGGGCAACATACAAGGGGCAAACAAACAAAAAATGGTTTAGACTTTCACACTGGCCGGGGCACTTAGGACATTGCCCAGTCCCACTACAGCCCCACTTTTTGGTAAACTCCCTTAGAGGCAGCGAACCGCATCTAAATTGATGGTATAATTTACGGTTCAGGGGCTTAGTTATGGCATACCAGTATTTTTCAAGCTAGGGAGCGTCTTTAATGGCAACAAACAGACCAGTGAGATTACTAGATCTCAAACTCAAATTTCTCTTTTGAACCACCCAGTCCCAATAGTGTAGTTTCAAATCCTTTTTTGAAGGAAAAGTTACGGATGCGGGATCAGACCACAGTTCTCCATATCCCATGGCACACAGGGTGGATCTTAAGTCCTTAAACCAGCCTATATTAGAAGAGCCTGGAAGATCTCTGACCTCCAGGCAGGCTTTTGCATATAAATGGAGTTCCGGCGTTGTCCAAAGACGGCGCCAGAATGCTAGTGGACGAAACCTGGCCTGGTCCTCCACAGGCTGGCACCCAAGATCATACAAGAGCGGGATCCGCGGTGTTGACTGCGGTAGACCCGTTGCCATCCTAAGGAATTTATTTTGCGCTGCTTTCAGGGGATCCAGCTTACTAAAGCCCCATAGTTCCGCCCCATACAGAACGGAGGGGAGAACCTTTGATCCATAAATCTTAACTAGTGGCGAGATTGGCCGCGTAAAGGAACCTTTATGCTCTTTAATCAGGGCACCTCCTATCTGCATATGCTTTAAAGCCATAAGATCAACCTGATGGGACCAACTTAGGGTCTCACTGAATGTTACTCCCAGATAAGTAAACAACTTAGTTTGTTCCAGGGAAGTACCCCCCATGGTAACCCTTGCTGTAATCGAATTGTGTCCTCTTAATACCATAAATTTTGTCTTAGAGACATTCACCTCAAGCTCATGTTCGCTGCAAAATAGTTCAAACCTCATCAGGGCATGTTGAAGACCCTGTCTGGTTTTTGAGATTAGAAGAGTATCGTCAGCGAACATGAGCAAGGGGATTTTCATTCCAGCAAGTGACGGGGCATCAGTGGGGTAGATGTCAAAATATTTGGTGACCCTATTAATATATAAAGAGAAAAGGGTAGGGGCTAATACACACCCTTGCCTAACACCTTTAGCAACAGGGACTCTATCCGTTACCTCCCCTGGTTTGCCCCAGCGAACTTGGGCATAAGTGTGTGCGTGCAGATTCACCAGGAGACGTACAAGAGGAGCTGGCATACCCAATTCTACTAGACTTTTCCACAAACCTGCCCTCGGAACAAGCTCAAATGCAGACCTTAAATCCCTGAAGGCTGCATAAAGTTTACCTTTACCAAAAAAATCCGTCTGCCAATAAAGAAGAATAAAACGAAAGGCCTGGTCTAAGGTGCTCACATGAGACCTAAAACCAGCTTGGAGAGGGGTTAGGATATTGAACTCATCAATCCAATCCTGAATCCTGCGAAGAACAAGGCGGGCTGAGATTTTTTGCACCGCATCTATAAGGCTGATCGGCCGGTAGTTGGAGGGAACCGACCGGTCACCTTTCTTGTATATTGACAGGATTTCAGCCCCTGCCCAGGACTCGGGAACCCTTGCACCGGTGGCCAGGGCATTAACCAATTGAACTAGGTAGGGAACCCATAGATCCTGGTCTTGTTGGAATAGGTCAGCTGGAATACAGTCAGGACCGGGTGCCTTGCCCCTTGGAATAGATTGCAGAACAGATTTGACTTCACTACTCGTAAACTCCAATTGATTAGCCGATACTGGATGGATAATCTTATCCTGTGCACTACTAAGGCACCTAAATTGTTCCTCGAAATATCGTACCCACTGTTGTTGACCAACCGAAGCTGGACTAGGACGATCTTCTTGAGATGAACCCCATTTTAGTAGATGCCAAAACCGTTGCAAGTTCCTAGAACTACATGCTTCTGTTAGCATTATCCACCGTTCTTCCTCCCAATTGGCCTTGGCTGTACGTTTTGCAACGTTGAATGCCTTCCTACAGGACCTGATTAAAATAGGATTCTTGAGCTTTAATGCCTTAAACAAGTCTCCATGAGTTCGGCGGCACTCATCATTAAACCAATTGGTAGTTTTCAGTTTCCCCCTGTTACCCCGTTTGGAAATAGATTTTATAAACAGTTTTTTTAATGCTGAGAACAAACTAGTGTGGATAACAGTAATGGATGCATTAATAGCCTCCTGTGAGTCACATTTGGAAATTTCTACCAGTGTATTAGAAACCAAGGATCTAATCTTTTTGCGTGCATCAACGTCTACAGAAATTTTTGGCCAGCGTACCCTTCTCATATCATTAGTGAGTACCACTTCATCCTGAACTAAGTTGGACATAACTTTCATTGGCCCAGAAAAGCTAAAACCCCTTAATTCCACCACCAATGGGTCATGATCGCTTTCCGGGCGAGACTTGACCTCCATATCCACTACAGCAACCCACAACCTAACGTCCAATAGTATATAATCAATACGGCTGCTGAATCTACCATTACTAAAGGTATGTCTGCCCAACCTGTCGGAGCGCACTCTGCCATTTAGAGCACGCAAGCCCTGATCCAAGCACAATCCTTTTATAAAAATAGCCGCTTGTGACCATTTCTTTATCGGAGGTAACTCTAGCTGGGGAATCCCCCAAACCAAATATTCGGTCTCAGTAAGTAGGCCGTCATCATGACTCAATGGTTCAAAACAGGTATTCAGATCACCCGTGACAACCTTGTGTCCTACTGCCGGTACACCACTTAGAAAATCGTCCAAAAGGAGGAGGGTTGGGGAGACCCTACCACCCTGGATACCCCTAGCATATATGTTTATCAAAAGAATATTCAGTCCACTTGTTGATTTAATGCTAACCATTAGTATGTCAGGGCTATCAATAAAAACTTCCTCGGCTACCACACCCTCATACTGCCGAACACAAACAGTCAGGCCACCCATGGCACGTCCTCTATGACCTTTAGTTGCTGGTTTACTAAAGTTCAAATAACCAGTAAGGAACATTGGTGAAGGAGCCCAAGTTTCCTGGAAGGACCATACATCGCCATGCTGTATAAAATTCACCCAATCCGGGATACACATACGGGACTCAAGGCCAGCTATGTTCCAGCTTCCAAGCTTAATACCACATAGGACCACCGGAGCTTTACTATTATCTTTGGGGGAGGTGTAAACTACATCATGTACGGGGGAGGCTTCATGTGTAGAGACATCATCACTCCTTAAATCAATAGTACAAGGAAGGCCTTCCTGATTGTCAGTCACCATTACAACATTCTCTGCAGTTAAATCGGCTTGTGACACCAATTCAGGTACCAGTTTCATGTCCCATGTCCCACTCAAGAAAACAGAACTCCCCTTAACACTTTGAGGTGATTGGCCCTTTGGATCATCAGCGTGACATAATGCTTGGACTGGGGCAACATCGATACCCGTACAATCTATAATAACCTCAGAAACCAAAGGTAGGATAGCTTGTCAATCATTATACTCCAACCCCGAGTGGTATTCGTAAAGATTACTCAACGGGATTTTCCAGTACTCGTTTGGCTGGGTGTAATTACCTAAATTGTGTGAGTTGGGGTATAAACCATGGGGCTGACGAAAAAATGGAAGGGTTGATGAAATGGGATGGCCAAGAGAACGAGGATTGTGGTTAACCCAGTTCGGGGTGTGTGTAAAGTTATTATAGCTGGACATGAGGTCTAAACAAGACCTCTGGATTTATAGGTGGCCCTTGTGAACAGGGAGTGAGGTTGGACCAGTTCAAAAATTGAAATTCTTTGTTTGAACGGTATTGGACATGTGATTTAAACAAAGTCTCAGGATAAAAATAACTGAGGTTCCGTGTGGAAATTTCACCCTCGTTGTTCCCCAAGTACCAATCACTAATATGGGAAACAACTCTGTGATCCCTAAAATTAATAATCACAATATCGCCCTCTATATCCTTTGGTCGAAGTCCCACCCACTTACATCTTCTAACTGAAATAATATCCCCATTTAGATGGGCAGGAAGGGGTCTATTAGTTTTCAACCAGAAGATGACTTTATTTTTCAAGTTTGCATTATTTTCCAACTTCCCATCTGAAATAGGGGGCACACCCGTCAGGATGATAACAAAATTAGCCGAGTCTGGAGGAAGGTCTACTATACTCCTACGTTCTAATATGTGTCTATGAGTGGAATGAATAGGTTTTATAGCCCCTTGATTTACTAAAGGCTTTTTCCCCATTGAAATTGGCTTATTTGAGGCCAACAAAGGCTTCTCTTTAGCAATGTTAGTGGAGCAGGGAGGTTTAGAAGACAATTGAGAAGCATTGGATTTAGTATTACAATTGATGTTACTATTGTTTTTACAAGAATTACGAGGAACAACAGAGTCAGCAGTAAGCTTAGATAATAATATAGGCTGAATATTAAGACTCGTATTGTGGGGTGTGGCGGCCGAAGCCAAAAAGCGATCCATTTTATCACCCAGGGACCTAACACGCTCCATGAGAGGGAGCATATATGATTTTAGGAGTTTCTCGAATATATCGATACACTCCTTATTGAACCCTGTAACACTGTCTTGAGGTAAGAATGATAATTGAGGGATACCTAAAGGAACTCAGTCACTGGGAGAACTTTTTGATCAGTAATAGGATTTACTATAAAAGGAGTGGGGACCTGATGACTGGTGCCTTTTCTTTTGACTCCACCCTTTTTCCTTTTTTTTCTTGGTGGGGAACACACAGGCCTTTTAGAGTTCGTAGTCTTAGGTCCAATCTCACTGTTAACAAGTGGCAAGATATTCTCACGTGGACCAACACTGTCTAAAGAGCAGTTAGTATGGCATGAATGCAAGTTGGAAGCTATACTCTGGGCAGCAGGGGTGTTAAGGTCAATAAGACTAGTTGAGTCAATAGAAGGGCTATTGATATTGCCCTCACTAATAATTACAGAGTGAGTGGGGGAAGTATCAGGGGCTCAAAAAATGCTGGGTATTTGATCAACACTAAATTTATCGGCCTCTCCAGCCGTCCTCCCGGTACTGGCCAATTCTTGTGTGTTATTTAAGTCTAGTTGGGTAGACAGAGGTATTTTTTTAAGATGTTCTATAGAGCGACCACGCTCGCACGTTTCTCAGCTAATAGGAGTTCTTTATCTATCTCCTTATTTGCCTTTTCAAAATATTTGTCGAGAGGCCCCAGAAAAGAGACACCGACACTAGATGGTAGTGAGCAAGACATATCAATAGCTGGTTAGAATTAATAATGATCCTCCCAAGCTTACTACACCAATAAAACAATACAGCCAAAGAGAATGAATTTAACTGGGAGTAAATATCAGAGACCGGGCCCAGTCCAGCCTCCTTCGGCCTCTGACGGCCACAGACGGCCCCGCCCTTGTCCCGGGCTTCTCATGGTCGATGGCTATTGGGACTGGCGGGCGATCCTGGGACTTGAAGTCCTGCGCCCGCTACTCGCTCGCAGCCCTGCACAAACCAACACCCACAAACACAACCTTAGGCGTAGGGTAACAGGCTCCTCAACGAGCTTCGCCAGTAATGTTAGAGTTCAATGTCCCACACGAAGCGGGACCCGCGAAGCAGGTTCCGCGAGCAGTGGCGTCAGAAGCAGGGAAAAAACAGCGTCTCACTATCCCAGCGTGAGCACAGCAGATAAATGGTCCGACAGGTATCCAAAGGCAAAAGTCTTTAGAGAAACGGTAGTGGGGAGGAGCTTGCAGGGAGAGCGGCCCAGGTGCTGGCTATTGGGACTGGCGGGCGCTCCTGGGACTTGAAGTCCTGCGCCCGCTACTCGCTCGCAGCCCTGCACAAACAAACACCCACAAACACAACCTTAGGCGTAGGGTAACAGGCTCCTCAACGAGCTTCGCCAGTAATGTTAGAGTTCAATGTCCCACACGAAGCGGGACCCCCGAAGCGGGTTCCGCGAGCAGTGGCGTCAGAAGCATGGAAAAAACAGCGTCTCACTATCCCAGCGTGAGCACAGCAGATAAATGGTCCGACAGGTATCCAAAGGCAAAAGTCTTTAGAGAAATGGTGGTGGGGAGGAGCTTGCAGGGAGAGCGGCCCAGGTGCTGGCTATTGGGACTGGCGGGCGCTCCTGGGACTTGAATTCCTGCGCCCGCTACTCGCTCGCAGCCCTGCACAAACAAACACCCACAAACACAACCTTAGGCGTAGGGTAACAGACTCCTCAACGAGCTTCGGCAGTAATGTTAGAGTTCAATGCCCCACATGAAGCGGGACCCGCGAAGCAGGGAAAAAACAGCGTCTCACTATCCCAGCGTGAGCACAGCAGATAAATGGTCCCGAGACTCTTTGAACCTACCATGAGCAATCATACTGTGCTTTGAGCTATCCAAGTTGAATGCAGATTGTGAAAGGGTTAAGGCCCAGAGCTTCTCAGCCTTAAAGGTGGTTAAGGCCAGATTTAAATAATCATGTGCTGTGGTGTTTCTTGGGTCACTTATGGCTTCCCACGCGATTGAGTGTAAAGCAGATATTGGGTCATTTCGTAGCTTGTAGCAGAATTTCAAATAAGCACCCAAACTACCTATACTCTGCCTCCTAAGGCCGAACTCTAGGCGAATTAGGGCAGGAGAGGCATGGCGAGGAATATTGAACAGGCGTCGATATGTCCCTACAATGGCATTGTCAATTATTTTGTTGGCTCTTCCACTCAAAGCCGCAACTCTGTACTTAAGAGAGAGCATGTTTTGCAGCCATTACTTGCAAGAGTGGCTGAAGGGACGCGCCTTTTAAAGAGTTTCGTAGTGAATAGAAAGCAGCATCTAGTGTGTTTTTTCTTCTTTGAATTGCACCACACTTTTAAATACACCTCTGCAGTAAAAAATCATGCCCACATACTTGTACTCAGACACAGTTTCCAAAGCTGACCCATCTATATACAATGTGGGAGATGATAATCTTCTCCTTGTCACTAACATGGTTTTTGTTCTATTAATATTGACTCTGAATTAATTTTCCGTGGCATACTAAGCGCTGAAGCCCGACCTTTGTGTAACTAATCAAGGCAACAATGTCGGAGTACAACCTATGTGAAGCATTAAAGCCAGTCAATGTGGGTGAGTGAGAGTTGACCCTATTTAAAGCAGATGACATCACCGCAAGATACAAGTTAAATAAAAGCAGAGCCAATACACAGCCTTGATATAGGCCGTTTCTTGTTGGGATTTTTTTAGAGATCGTCGTAGCTTTTCCCAGCCTTACCCTTGACCTGGTATCCGTGTACCGAAATTGAATAGCTTTTAAGAGGCGAATGCCCCAGATCATTAGCTTGGACAACAGGATGTTTCGCTGCAAAGTATTTTGGTTCTCTAGCCATTAAAGCAATCAACCTGTATTTAGAAGGTAGTCTTGTTTGACCTGCTTTGTAGATTGGGGCCACAATAGACCGCCGCCAGCAATCTGGAATTTCTTGGTTAGTAACAACATAAATAACTAAGGTGTCGTGATTGCAGAGAGCTTCGCACAGTA
This sequence comes from Lissotriton helveticus, assembly GCF_964261635.1. Classification (NCBI taxonomy): domain Eukaryota; kingdom Metazoa; phylum Chordata; class Amphibia; order Caudata; family Salamandridae; genus Lissotriton; species Lissotriton helveticus. Next base: position 1,844,018,003 of record NC_136067.1, on the reverse strand, counting down.
TTACGCCAAGTTGTACACCCCCAGCAAGGTCCTGTCGACTGAGCAAATACAACGATTCATAGAAGATCTTCCACCTCGGACCTTGTCTGATGCTGCGCGGGAGGATGTGGATCGCCCATTTACGGCAGAAGAGATAGGTGTGGCTCTAAGCGACCTCAACTCGGGAATAGCGCCCGGCCCGAATGGGTAGCCAAGTGAGTTTTAAAAGCAATATTTTGTGAAGTTGGTTCCCCATTTCCTGCATGTAGTCGAGGAGGCTAGGGAGCGTGGTCATCTCCCGCGGGACTGGAGACATGCTGAGGTGGTAGTATTTCACAAACCAGGGCGACCCCCAGATCGCCACGAATCCTATCGTTACATCTCCTTATTAAATATAGAGGCTAAGATCCTGGCCAAGGCTTTGGCTAATCGTCTTCAGCAGTACATCACCTGGCTGGTCCATCTGGACCAGGCTGGCTTCATGCCCTAGAGGGCGACAAGGCATAATATACGGCGCGCCCATATTGCTATAGATACTATGCGGGGCTTGATGTGCCAGGTGCACTCCTCGCGGATATGGACAGGGCGTTCGACTCCCTCAGTTGGACTTATTTGTTCGCCCTTCTGGACTGACTCAATATGGGACCAATTTTATCCTACTTGAGATTACTATACACTGATATCACAGCGTCGGTCCGTGTTGCGGGGTTTGGTATCCCCTACCTTACTGGTGGGCAGGGGAACTCGCCAGGGGTGCTCTTTGTCACAGTTTCTTTTTGCCTTAGCTATGGAACCGCTGGCAGCATGGGTGAGAATGGATGCACAGATCGATGGCTTTGAGTGGGCGCAGGGATTGTCTGATCATATTGCTTTGTATGCTGATGATGTCCTGTTCTTTCTGACGAATATTAATAGGACAGGTCCTAGGTTGCTCTGGATTATGGAAATATTTAGGGAATCATCCGGTCTATTTATGAACCCACACAAATCTACCCTGTGGATGTTGGGGCCATGAGTGGAACTCGGCCCTTGGGCGTCGGTGTTGCAGACGACTACGGTAGGTGTGCAAGACCTGTTTGTTTTTTGTCCGGCTCCAGGGATGTCTTGTGGGAGCATAATATTCAACCGGTGTGGGCGGTATGTGAGGAACTCTGGGCCTGGTCGCACATGCCCCTATACCTCCCTGGTCGGTTGGCCATCTATAAGATGGTATCGCTACTACGCTTGCTGTATCAACTGCAGAACTACCCCTTCCATGTCCCTCTGTCGTGGCTTTGACGAGTTAATTCAACTCTAGTTTTGTGGGCAGGAAGGGACCATAGGGTAGCACTGCAAACCTGCTTTCAGTCGATATATTGTGAGAACCTGGCCACGTCATATGCCCATGCTTACTATATGGCCTCGCAGTTATTAATCTTGAATGACTGGTAGTATGTAGACAGGTCAGACCCGGCGTATATGGTAGAGCGGAGACGCATGGGGACAAACACTAGTCATACGATCTTATATACTGCATCGTTCGCAAGGCTCTACCCTCTGCCACTCGAGTAGTATTTCAAGTTTGGAAGCAGGCACTACAGAAGATTGGGTGGTGCATCAGGTTGACGAGGGAGACCCCACTTTGGTCTGATGGACGCCTGCCCCAGCTGGCAGGTCTGGCAGGCTTCTGTGAATGGGACTATATCGGGATTTCCACCCTGTGGGATGTGATGCGTGGTACGGTCCTTAAATCCTTCCAACAGCTCCAGCTCGATTTCCAGATGCCCAAGACCCAATTCTTCAAGTATCTACAGTTCAGGCATGCGATTCTCCCTAGTATTGCTGGGCTGGAGTCCCTCCCGGCCCTTAGCCCTAACGAGGCCAAGGTGTTCATGGGAGATCTACAAGACCATAACATCTTCAAGATCTATCAGTCTCTTGTCTCTAATAGCTCCACTACCTTGAATAAAATTAGACAAGCATGGGAGGAAGATCTTGGCCCATTGGAGGAGGAGGAGGATTGGACAGAGGCCTTATATTCTCCTAGGGAGGCTGCAATAGCAATGCACCTCAGACTGATACAATTTAATTATCTCCACCGGGTATATTATACTTGTGTCAGACTGTGGAGGGCCGGCTTCTCCACTCTGCCTGAGATGCGACAGGAGAATGGCACTATCATCCACACGGTATGGCAGTGTAGTGTGATTGTGATGGTCTGGAGGGGAGTGGTTGCATGCTTGGCGGAGGTCTTGGGATGGGAGCTCCCTTATTCACCTAAACTGGGATTGCTACATATCATGGAGGGGTAGGGGGTAATATATATAAGCGCCACTTGCTGCTCCTTAATGGCACCCTCCTTAACGGTATGGAAGACTGGGATGGACTTTAACATGGTTTTGGAACTCCCAGGGCCTTATTTATGAAGGAATTGCGCCGCCGCTGCGCCACTTTTTCCCATTTTAAAAGTGACGCACCGGCGGCGCAAGACCTTCATAAATAAGGCCCCCAATATTTAAGGCACGGGGGTGCCCATAAAAACTTGGAAAAGTATGGAAAAGATGGGTGGAATATAGAGGCCTCCCTCTGGATCCTACAGGTACAAATGATGAGAAAATTGAGAGATTGTATCCCAGAATATCATGCAATATAGGGATTGTACTGGAGAATTCAGCCTATGATGCTATGGATGTGGAGGGCCTACATGGGTTGCGGGGTAATGCCAGTGCATGGGGGGTGGGGGTTGTTGTTACATTTTCATTGTATTTCATTATTTGTTTTTCTTAAAAAGTCAACACAATAATTGTGTTATGTATGTGGCAGCTCACCTCTGGGTTACAGATTACTGCAAAAATATTTGAAGATTGACACAATAAAAGTTGCTTAAAAAAATAAATATATAAGGTGTCTAGATGTTTGGCCAAAATTGCGGATTATGTTTAAATATCGTCTGTGGGAAGCCGTTAGTAACCAGGGGCACCATCACGGCAACTCCTGATGCTTATTTTCTCCCATTCTCCTATCAAGACAGCTTTCAGTGAGGCTTACTCTCCAGATTTAGGGAACACATTTATTTTTGCTCCCTTTGATGATACTGTACCACCTTGCATTTCCTCTAAATAGGCTGAACAGGAGGCTTCTGGAATGTTCAAAGTTGAGGGAGACATCCTCGGACCTGTAGCTTGATTCACCAACCACCAAAACTCTCTGGCATCCCTTGTCTGGTAGCAGAGAGAACTTTCAATCGATATAGGTCAGCCACGGATTTGGCTAATTCCCACATTTTGGGTATAATAATCTTAGGTTTGGGACGATCTCACTCCATATGTTTCAAGTTTAGATTATTTTTAAGTATCTGTAAAGCATTGTTCAGCTTGTTTTTTTGCTGTTATGAGTTGAGTGTAGACTCCTGTGGCTGGATTCGTGCAAGGCTGAGACAGTTACAGCCTTTTGGACACCATTTCTTCAGAAGTAACTTAGGGAATTGGACCCATGGGGTCAGTGGGTTAGAGATTGTTTCACTTCATTTTCCCCATTAAAATCTAGCTAGGAATTCCTCTTTCTCAATGGAATCTGCTGTCCACTGCAGTCTCTATAATTGGTCATAGAGACTATACTACTATCCGGTTGGACTTGATCATGCAAGGAGACATGCCGATTTAGCTGGATCATCTGCAGTTGATAATTACTCTCCAGACGGCTTCCCAGAGCAAAATGAGCCAGCATAATGAGCCACCATATAAAATAAAGGGAGCAACATTAAAGTATGGTCATTAATTGAATAGGAAGCTGCTGAGTGATGGGTTAGATGCACCAGAATGTTAGGTTCAATGTGACCATTCAAGACTCTCAAACCCAGATGCTCCACATTGCTTATAAATTGTCGCCCAGTGGCATCCTTCCTCTGCTTGTCAGGTTGAAATGAGGAAATATGCCAGATCTGGTCAAGTGCTTTGGCTATATGATCCCTGGTTGTTGCCTGTAGCAAATTCATGTCAAAGTCGAATGACATTAGGATAAGAGGGGCCAGATTTGTTATAGATTGAGCGGTGATAAATTCCAACCAAATTTTTATTTACCAGAGAGGGATGTGAACATTTATATTCAGCAGGGATAGTGCACTAGTGAAGCATATTCCCAAATGTTACCGCTTGCAAATTGGGATGCTCGATGATCATCTCTTCTGTTCTTGCATTAAGTTCAACCGCTGCATAAATAGCAAGTCACCCGGCAGGGCAGGCCCATTGTGTTTGTTTTAACTGCTGGTTTAATGAAGCTCAAATATGCGGGAAGATCCATAACCTCTTTGGCCAAGGTTTCTTGCAGAATCACCACCTGAAAGATTTTAATATAAGCTAGAAAGACCACATCGTCAATATTTCCTGGTAGACCCTCTATATCCCAGGGCATTGCTTGAAAGAGTCTCCATTGGGGAAATATTAACAAAGTAGTTATTCTGTCATTTGTTCATGCCCCTGTGTGAGGCAGGTAGTAGGGCACTCGAAAGCCAAGACCAGTACAGTGCTAAATGTTGAAGTTGATGTCCAGGCAGAACGGCTTTGCTTGTCCATTTGTGTTGACATCTTGGCCACATGTTCGAGTGACCGAGTGGCTCCAGGCTCCTCTAAGTATTGATGCTGGCTGAGTCTGTACATTGTCGCAAAATCTCTTTCCATGTCCTTGTAAACCTCATTTCACTGCATAACCTGGGTAAGAAAGATGTTTCCCAGAGATATGGGAGTAGAGAAATTGAGGGTAGGCTTCTTCAGCCTCTCTGGAGATATCAATTCCCCATCTTGCAAACGCCTGCTTCTCTGCCCACAACTGTTCCGAGAGCAAATCAGATGCCCAGGCAATGACGATTGATTCTTCCCCTCCAAAGGTTAAGGCACTTGTGAAAGATGATTTAATGTGTCTTAAAGAAGAGATTTCTTGTACCATACAGAACATAATCCCTCTAATGATTTAGCCAAAATGTCCCCTCCAATTATATTTGGGTGTAAAAATTACATTATAGAGTTTGTAAGGAGGGCAGACGATATTCGATGTTGAAGCGTAGGAAGTGCTAAATTATGTTCCAAGGATGGCTGTTTTATAATAATAACCTGGTGGGTAGGTCTTGCATCGTTGTTTGTCATTGAAGAGGATGTATGTACAGGCTGCTGGATATGTGCCAGAATTTCTCTGTAGCTAATGCAATGAGAATGTGTACCCCCACTGATGGGATTTTGTACTCCCCCGTGAGAGGGTATTGATCATGGTGATTGGCTTTTGCATATGACAAACTGCCTTCAGGTATGGCTTGATTGTTAGTTGAGTTGATTCTCCCTGTTGTACTCAAGTGGCAAGCTACTAAGACCCGCTCTTGTTGCTTACCCCAAACAGTGATGCCTATCTCGTCCTGCAGGGATGGTGTGGAGATGTTTTAATTGAGTACCACTCGCTGCCAAGAAGGTTTTGACATTTTTAAAGTAGCAACAGTTGCTTTAATGGCTTCTTTAACTATTTCATTAACCATGTTTTAAGCAATATTCACATCAACAAACTGGACCTCTTCTTCTCTCATGTTGCTGGCATTCTCTTTTGACTTAGCAGATTGTCCGAAGATGGATTAGAACTAGGCCCCAGGTCATTATTTGAAAGTGTTTGTTGCGTGGTCCTCACATTGTATCCAAGCTCATCAAAGGACTTACTAATGGAGGACCATGAAAAAACAACTATTGACCTCACTTCCCACCACTTGTTTGACCATTTGATTCATTGCTTCAATCCTGTCTTCAGTTAGATCGAGTAATTTTTTTCTTGTCCTCCGTTAAGGAACATATCAAATTGTGCCTATGAGCATAATCTTTGTCCAGTGTTTCTTTTGGTCTAAGGAGACTATAAACCGTCTCCATTGTCTTAGCATGCTAATGTCAATGCAAATGGTTAAGCAATGGGACTTCAGAAAGTAACAAATCATAATTCGAATAATAGTATTGGAAATATCCCTTCCCATAAAGCAGACTTAACAGAAGGCTACATGTAACAACATATGTAAGAGGAACATGGTGCTAGGCAATTCTCTTTGACACTGACACAGGTAAATGCATGCAGACATAACAGTTATGTCTAACAGAAGACAGGGATAGAGCAATCTCTCTCTTTCTTGCCTTCTTGGCCAACTGTCCTCAGTTGCTACTCGACGTGACACTGCACTAGGTCCTTTGTCAGAGTCTAAGTCTGGCTTAGGTAGCAGTTTAGGTCAAGACTCTTCAACTGTCAGTTTATGAAGACCCCTCTCAGGCAGAGGATGTGCTGTCACAGGCTCTTGCCAAGTCTCAATACTCAGTGCACCCTCTTCTCTTTGTCTCTCAGTTGTGGGTTGCACATCAAGGAGAGGTACTGTCACACCATCAAGAGGACACTCCACTCTTCGGGTATGTGCAGTGCGGATCCAGTTAGGAAGCCCACCACATTTTTACAGCAGTGTTCGTCACTAAGATGACCTGGTAGAGGTCAAGCCATTGAGGATCCAAACATATCTTCCGAGCGTGTTCATTGAAACCTAGATTTGGAGAGGCGGCAACTCCTTCAACCTGGCGGCACAAAGAATGGACTACGTCAGCTAGTCCCTTGCAAGAACCATGTCATCTGTAATTTTTAAAAGTGCATATGCAAGTACTGCAGGCAATCTCATTGATCTCCCCATGAATATCTTGTGCGGGGATAATCCAGTTTTAATGTCAGAAACACTGCAAAGACGCATTAGCACAAGACTCAAAGTGAATGGCCATTTTGATGCACACCCTTTAGCTAACCGTGATTCCAATGTGATTTTTATCTCTGCTCCACCTGCAACGCTCTACACCAATTTTCAAGGACCTCATTATTGAAATGAGTCACTTGGTCTGACTCCAGCGAAGTCGGGAAACCAAATCTTGGTATGAGCTCCCTTAACCAAAATGCAGACACAGTGACATTATCAGTTCTCCTGGTAGGTAGGCTTCAACCATTGCGAGAAGATGCACACAATCACCCGGACATATCTCAGCCCATTACACTCAGGCATCTTAATAAAGTCCATCTACATTCTGTTGAATGGCCCCCCTATCTTCCTCAATGGGGTTCTTTTCCCTACATTCATCTGTTGAAATACAGCACATCTCTGTCACAAGTTTTCAGTCCCCAACCTAAATCGTGGATTAAACCAATGCTAGGATATACCTTCCAATATTTACAGGTCCATGTAAATGTCTTACCATTGGGGACAACAGGCTGGTTGGCAACACTGGTCTACCATTTACCGAAACCCATATATCATCATCGAGCTTCATACACTCTGCTCTGATCCAAATCTGCTGTTCTGACACTTCCTCCTGCAATCTCTTCACTTCTTCCCTGGTTTCCTCTGTTGACAACAAAAGGTTATAGTTGGTCCCACCTCTGGGCTCATTGCCATATTCCCTTGTGCACAGTATTGTGTGACCTCATCAGTGGTTACCCACTGTTACATTATTATCAACACTGCGATGACCAGGAAACTTAAGAACTGTGATGTTTGTTGGTTGCTGTAGTGCTTCAAGAAGTCTCATTCCATGATCCCCATTACAAATTGAGGATCCAGATGATGTCATAAATCCTCTTTGTGACCATGACTGCCTGAAGTCGTGAACAACACCAAAGTCATAGTGCCTATCTGTAAATATAGTCACTCTCAGCTGGTCAGAAACAGAGCACGCACTAGTAAAAGATGTGAGTTCAGACATTTGTGCAGAGAACACCCCTTGCAGCCTGGAGGCTTTGACTACTCCTGAGACTCTGTAGATTGCATATGCGGCTCTCAAGTTTCATTCATTTTCTCTAAACATGACTCCTCCACAAACAGTATCTAATCGTTTTCTACCAGTGACTCATCATTTATATCTGGTCGTGGCTTGGTGCATAGTTCAGTGACATTGAGACAATCATGCTAAATTCCGCCTCAATTTTTTCATTCTCCAGGAGTAGCACTTTGTCTTAGTGTGAAATTTTCAGCTACCAAGACTATCTGTTTGTATTTAGTCAAGAGGTTATTTGTTAAATGCTGTGTGTGGTATGTGTCAACAATATTCAAACCGAGTGGGCTACAAGAACAGTTAAGTGCTGTCCCATCACAATACTTTCACACCTTTCTATACTGGTACCAGCTGCTGCCACAGCTTTAAGGCACCCAGGCAGCCCCGCGGCTAGAGGATCAAGGGCTGCTGAAAAGTATGCCACAGGTCGTCTCACATTTCTGTGCATCTGTGTGAGCACTGATAGAGCGCAGCCCTCCCCCTCACTGCTGCAAAGAATAAAAGCCTTGTAATCAGGCATTCCCAGGGCCGGGGCATGGCAGAGAATTTCTCTCTGCTCTAGAAAGGCAATCAAGCAGTTGTTATCCCATGGTATCAGATTAGACACATCCTTGTGTAACAGCCTCTGTAAAACCTTGGCCACTAAGAAAAAGTTGGGTATCCACTGGTGACAGTAGCCCACCATTCCCCCAAAACATCCTATCTTCTCTCTGGGTGGTTGGTGGATTCATTTTAAGAATTGCTGAGATCCCTTTTTGTGACACTTTTCTCACTCCTTTATCAATGTGATGTCCAAGATACAGGCTTCTTTCTGGCAATACTGCAACTTACTTGGGGACCCTTTAACCCCATTCTCAGCTAAGTGGTTAAAAAATGCAATGGTATCTTGTTTACAAGCTTCCTGTGTATCCAATACTACCAACAAATCATCTATGTACTGGACTAGCATAGGCCTGGGTGTAGAACTACGCTACACAACATCAAGTTGGCGACCGCAAACGAGCAAAATAACATCCCGGTGAGACTTTTTTCTCGTTTGCGATCGGCAACATCAAGTTGCCGATCGCGAGCGTGGAAAATAAACCTCCCGGTGAGATTCTCAATGCGGGGAGGTCAGGTTTCTCATTGCGAGTGGTCACGTATGCTTGCGACCGCTCGCGATGAGAAACTACCAGTCTGCATTGAGAAAGCTGCCGCTCGAGTACAAATCTACTTGAGCGGCAGAAAATAACTGCTTGCACTGTGCAAGATGCGGTTTGCACTGATCGCACAGTGCGGACAAGCATCCGGCAATGTGCAATCAGAGCGAACAGCATTTTGCACAGTGCACTACGCAGCTCGCGTAGCTTGTGAAGTGCGAAGTGCACTTCGTGTACCTATGTGTAGCGCTACTACGCAAACTACGCCCAGAGTTAGACTAGAACTGGGTTACAGGGCATGACTAAAGCCTCAGATTTTTTTTTAAGAATCTGATTGGGACCTCAAACCCCTGTTGCAGCACTCCACCCCAAGGGCACACGCAATCCCAGTGCACGTGGACGCTCCTTCGCTGGAGCAGCTGCGCGCATTACAAATGCCACTAACATAACATAACATAACATAACATAATGTGCAGGTGCTATGCAGCCTACACCTGCTTGCGTCTGGCAGCTATCAAAGTGTAGTTGCTGTGGCAGGAGGGGTGACCCATGTGGTTCTGAAATTCTGGACCCTACCGTTGTCCCGGTATCGGGGTCCAATACCCGTGTCCCGAAACATCAACGTACCATGACGAATTTGGTGTCGACGAACCGATAATGATTAGGACATAATTCCTATGCATTTGCGTCATGATCGAGACATGCTAACACCCCTGAATCGTAGTTTCCGTCCCGACCCCTCAGACTCCATTTTGTAAACGGTATCCATCTTGTGTCTTGCCCTCATGATAAGTCAATTAAAGGTCGAGCTTGATCTAAAAGGACACGTCCACCTTCCCTGACTCCCCCCTGACCTGTCCCAACTGACTCCCTTGCCTCCAGCCAAACCTGTTTGGGCAGCTCCTCGCCCAGTGGCCAAACACGATAACATCAATGCACAACATACCACAAACCATTCACCGCGTACAGATCATGTTTTCTACACACATACACACCTGTCCACGCTCCCTGTTTATGGCCAGTTTTATGACTAGGAGGTGCCTTCTTTTATTGGGGCTTCACCGATATCTGATGGGAGTTCAGGGCCTGGCTAGGTAATCTATCACGAATTGGACATCTAAAATACGGGCTTGCCGACATGACTTCGCACTTTTGTATTATTGTAGAAATATGTGTATAGCCATATCATAAACTCAAGAATTCTTGCTTGCAGCTATTATTTTTGTATATAAGGAGAAGGCTGGTTCTGTAAAAACGAACAGTCTCCTGAGAACACATGACCCGTGTTTGTCGTGCTTCTAGGACACCTGTTACTTGGTAGCTGCCAATAAAACTTGATCTCTGACTCGACTAGAAGACTCCGTGTTTCTGTGGTCCGGAACAAGGGAGAACTCAGAGGTCTTCGGTGTTATCCCCTGGCACCAAACGGGTTCGTAAAAACCCGTTACCTCACCCAGAGCTGCCTGTCAAGGTTCTTCCACAAGTTCCTTGACGCCATGATACAAAGGATGGACCAATACATTTCCTTCCCTGCAACCCATGCAGAACTGGTACAGACAAAAGCAGACTTCTACCAGATGGCAAGATTCCCCCACATCATTGGCTGCATAGATGGCACACACATTCCGATTTGCCCCCCTGCTGACACGGAATACGTATACCGCAATCGGAAGTCACGGCACACCATAAATGTGCAGGTGATTTGTAATGCTAAGTGCGTCATCACAGACCTGGTTGCAAAATTCCCAGGGAGTACCCACGACTCCTACGTCTTCCAAAGCAGTGGCATCCATGCACGGCTGATGGCAGGGGAATTTGGTGAAGGATACCTCCTAGGTGAGACACATTGACAGACCCCCATAACAAAAATAGCAGTGTGAAGTACATGTATGCATGTGAGTAATGTTACCCCTTTTCCTTCTAGGCGACAGTGCATATGCCCTCCGCTCATTCATTCTCACCCCCTACCTCAACCCCTCAACACCCAGCCATAGGAGGTATAACCGTGCGCACAAAAGCACAAGGAATGTAGTAGAACGGACCTTCGGCATCTGGAAAAGCAGGTTCAGATGCTTGCACAAGAGCGGAGGTGCAAGGCAATATACCCCCATCACCTGCTGCAAGATGATTGCTTTGTGTGCAATGTTGCACAACCTTGCGGTCAAGAAGGACACAGAGGTAGAGTTATCTGACTACGAGGACCCTGACAATGACATTGCTGTGCCACCAACACAACCTGCTGGAGTGTCTACACCAAGTGATGGCAGGTTCAGACGTGAGGAGATAACAGACAACTATTTCTGAGTGAGTACAGATGCACAGACATGTAATGGATGTGAAGAAATGAAACTTTTAAAATGTTGATACAACGTTACAGCACTGATGTGCAACAAATGAAATGATTAACTACAATGTGGGGACAGGAAATTGGCCGGGTTGCCTCACCCACACTGGCAGTGTCATTTCCTGCTGCGCTTTGCAGACCCACTGGGATGCGCCCCCCCCCCCTTCTGCATGTCCGGCTGCCTCTGCGGAGCGCCTGGAGCTCCGGTGCGGCTCGGACACTGCGCTGGCCGGACTGCTGCTGCTGTCCCCAGCCTCGGCCACGTCCAGGGCAGGATTCACCACTGCGGTGGATATAATGAGTGTCTCCATGGCACTGGTGATGCAGGCCATGCCCCTGGTCACCTCCGCAGTGTTTTGAGTGAGGCACTGTTCCATATTTGCCCCTCGGCGGCATAGCAGGGCTGTTGCTGCGGCAAGCCGGTAAATTGCCCGGTTTTGTACACGGGCATCCCTGCGCCTTGTGTGCTCATTCAGTTCCATCTTGGCACACAGCTGTGTTATGGCAGTTGTAATGCGACCCATTCCTGTTGCAATTTCCCGGTTACTTGCCACAAATTCAGCAAATCCCTTTGTCATTTCCACCTTCTGCAGGTTATGTTCACGCAATTGCAGGTGGCAAGGGAGGATGGACTTGGCCTGCATCCGCTGGATTCGCACCATGCTCCCCTCAAGCCCTTGGAAGACGGTGCCCTCCCGTGATGGAATTGCACTGCTGGAAGTGCGTGGGCGGCGGCGATTGGTGCTGGTCTGCTGGGTGGCCTGCTGTGCCACAGGTGTCACAGGTGTGGGTGCTGGTGCCTGACCCACAGCTCCCTCCATGATGGTCAATGGGGCCACAATACTCCTCCTGGCTGGGGCTGTGGCAGGTGCTGGCTGGGACCGTGTGGGTGAGTTCTCTGGTGAGAACTGCAATGGTGGGGATTGTGACAATTGGGGGGAGTGGGAAATTAAGAGGGCATGTCCTGAGTCATCCTCATTGGCCATGGCACTGCTGTCCTCCACCTCCTGCGAGTCATCCATGCTGCTTGGCCCTGCCACCGCACTGTCCGCTGTTGCTGGAGCTGACACTTGTGCAGCTGCTGCTCCACTACCTGATGGCGCCCCTAGGAATAAAGTAGTATTTGTCAACTGAGCGGAAATGTCTTACTGTCACTACAATAAATGAATTGCACATGTCATTTTCATTACTCTGATTCTTTCTTAAAGTGCATTGCAGTTTAATGTGCACTGTAAATTGTTCCTACATTAGCTGTCTACATTTCCCATCATGCATTGCTCATGTATTTTGCTAGCAGTACTGGACTGGGGTTTGGCTGTACATTGGGGCCAATGGGGAGGTGTCTGGTAGGGTGTGTCATGCTGTGCATGCTTCTTACCTTTAGCTTTAGCTCTGGCTCAGCTGTCCATGTCCCCAACTCCAACCACACTCTCCGTCTCAATCGTTGTGGACACCAGTTCCTCCAGTTCAGTGAGGGGCGGCGCGGGATTCCTGCCTCCACCGGTCAGTCCTGCCTGCTTGTGGAGCTCCGCCAATTTCCTCTTGGTGAGGCTCCGGATATCATAAAACCTCTTCTTGAGGTCATCCATGCTCCTGGGGGTCACACCAACAGCATTGACCCTCTCACTGATGGCACTCCACAGTTTCCTCTTTGTAGACTCAGGGACTGTGAGGGACAGCCTCCCAAACAGCTGCCTGTGGACCCTCACCACCTCCTCCACCAATACTTGCAGCTCCATGCTGCTGAACTTCACCTTGAGCTTTCTCTCAGCCTTCTGGCTCTCAGAGCTGCTTGCCATTTCCACTGTGTTCACAGATCTCCAAACACTCTCTCTGCTGCTCACTCTCACTGCTCAGCTCTGGCTGCCTCTCCAGAATGTTCTGATGAGTTGCACCTGCCTGGGTTGCCACTCCCTGCTAGGGTGGGGGAGGGTGCTTCCACCTCATTGGCTGCTTTCATTAGTTTCACTTTTACTTGGTTGCCGATTCCGTGTTTACCGATTCGGTATTTACCCTCTTCTGGGGCCTCCACCTAAGCTCCCTGCACAGGGCCACCATGAGCCTAGAGCCGGCCCTGCTAGTACATCGATCACTTGATAGAGTTACTCACTGTGCAAGGCGAGAATGGCGCAGCAATTAAGTAGGACCCGCCTCGTGGCCACAACTCCTCCCGTGACAAACGTCATCCGGACTCCGGCATGATTCAAAGTGACTCTCAGCAATAAATAAGAGTTCCCTTGGCCGCCGTGGTCCGCGGTCAGCTCCGGACAGTATCTCTGTATTTTCATTTCTTTCAAAATGTACCACATCGATTTGAGCTCTGCCTGCCATTATCAGTTCAACCTCCCTCCCACAACCATCCGCTCGCGACGGCGCTCTCACTGTTGTGATGTCATCTATCACGAAAGCCGCGCGGGTAATATTGTTACATTGTTGCTAAATTACACTTTACTTGTCTCAGTGTGTGCGTCTGAAACAGGCGTGGTGGCGGCCCCTGGGGTTTGGCGGTCCTGTGCAGGTGCACACTTTGCACATGCCTAAAGCCGGCCCTGCCCGGTGAACAGACGTCCACAGTCAGTGTTTGGACTCAGAGAGTCAGAGCCATGGGTGCAGGTGACAGCCACCTATCACAGGAGAGGAAACATGTCCTACGAGCTGACTAGTGTGGAGCCCTTTGATTGAGTAATAAAACTTGTAATCTGGCATTTCCCAGAAGAGATCCTTTTGGCTGTAACATCTCATACATTGCACAGTGGCTCTCAATTGGTTGTGGTAAACCATACCCTTTATTGAAATTGTACCAGAATAGATTTGGCTGGCACCAATTGTATACTGCTTGTCCATATTAGGGTGGGTGCTGTAAACTTGACTACACCAGACTATTGGAACTTTCTGCCAAACTCCGCACTCCAAATGGAGTGCGGAGAAGGCAAAACTGCGCAAACTCCACCAAAGTAGCAGAGTTTACCACCCACCCCTAGTACTTACAGCTAGGCTTCTGCACGCCCATAATGGGTGAATTACATAGATTCTCCATTATCTTCTTCAAAATGCCTTGTTATATCATTGACTGGTATAGGTTAAAGTAGATAATATCTTACTCTCAATTTAGTGGTAGCTGGGCCGAACAGTTAGGCTTATCAGAGGGCCGTGTGAATGCATTTGTTGTACATACTCATCCAAGGTACCAAATAATACTTTACATGTGCATGAAATGCTCTTCAGTACAGAAAGAGAACTTTGTATTCAGGATTACACTTAGGACCCTATTACTATGACGGGTGGAGTTTCCTCTGCCCAACATTGTCTTGGTCATGGGACCGACGGGCACCCAGTCAGCAGTCCCGACCGACTAATTAGGATGTGACAATACTTCATAATAGGAGCATGTATTCCAGCCGCTATACATGCTTCCATTGTACACTAAGAGGGGCAGTTCATCGCTGTATCCCTGGGCAGGCACCTCAAGGTGCCTGCAACGGGTGCAGGAATCAATAGGGGGCCTCATAGGTGCCCCCTCAGCCTACAACTGGAAGCCGTGCACTCATGGGGGCCCCCAAAGTTGAGATTCGGCAGCCTTTCAGAAAGGCTGCTGAAGCCCGACTTCGTAATCCTAAGGGCAGAAAGAGCCGCACTTGGGATTACTGACAGCATTCCGACTGGTGGTCAGGCTCTCCGAGCCCATCGGAAGTCTTTTGGATTGACCGGTCAGATTCCTTTCCGACCACCTCTATTGTAATGCAGGCGGCGGAAAAGCTCCAGTATCGTAATCAGCCCTTTAATACAATACATTGCGAGACCAATGCAATCCTATCGAAAAACGACAGGGGAGTAACTTACAGGTAAGTAAGCAGTTGTGAGGTTCAGTCTCCAGTCTCCAGTTTTGGTCAACACTAGGCAAGGATCGGACCAAAGTAGGTACAGCACATCCAGCGGCACTGGGGCAGCCAGGTGCAGAGGTCACTGGGCCCAATGTTATCCTATTGAGGCTGGGGGATCCTCGAAGAGGCACCGGTTACAGGTAAGTACCCGCATTTCAGAGAGATAGGCCCTCGGGGTTAAGATCAGCATTGGAGGGGCCACCATAGAGCACTTTGGCTGCACCACCGGCGGCGCAGAGGCAGCCAGGTGCAGACTGCAAAGGTGGTGTCCCATTGAAACCAATAGAGATCCTCGGTTGGGGAAAACGGCTGCAGGCTCAGTTCTAAAGGTTGGCTAAAGGAATCCCATGACTGGAGAGGTAAGTTAGATAGTGGGTGCATTCCAGGACAGTGTCAGTTGGTCACTCCTAGGTCGGGGGTCTGCAGGAATGTCTTTGGGCATCAGGTTTCTCTCCCCAGATACGATTGCTGTCGGAAGGACCCTTCAAGTTGAGGCTACAGGCGTCAAGGGGGAGGTCAGGAGAGGGCGTCCAACAATGGATCCCAGGTCAGTATTGCCAGGGAGACTACATTGGGTTGTTGGGCCAACTGGACTCAGGACTTGGGCGTTGGGTATAGAGTGGTGCAAGTGTTGTGGTTCCGCCTGGATCTGGAGTCTTTGTGTTGGTTTCTTGCTGGACAAATCCAGTGTCTTCTGGAGACAAGAGTCTTTTTTTAAGACAGCACAGGGCCCTGGGGTTCTTGTAAGTTGCTGGCTGTGGGCCACACCAGTTTCTTGGAGCAGGGTCCCTGGCGGAGAAGACAGGTTGGTAGGGCTGGGGCCAAGTCAGTCGTCGTCTTCTTCTCTACAGCTGCACAGCTCTTTGGTCTTTCTTCGTTGTAGATCATCAAATCAGAGGAACAAGGTTCAGGGGAGCCCTTAAATACTAAATTTAAGGGGGTTTCTTAGGCCGGGTCCCCTAGGGTGACTCCACCATTTGGGTGCCCCTCCCTTTAGGGAGATGGGCACATCCTTGTTTCCATGGGGCCTAATTCTCTCATTCAAGATGGATAATATCCAGAAGAGGGCTTCACCTCAACTCCTAGTAACCCTAGGGGTGTGCCAGGTTAGGGTAGACACGTCTACTCTTCCTAATAATTTTCCTGCCTGCCCTGCCATCAAAAGTGGGACGTGGACAGGGGGGACGGGCATCTCCACTGGATGGAGCTGTCCAAATCAGCACATGTCAAGGTGAGATCCTTTGAGGCTGTCCATGCTAGGGGATAAGTGTGAAGCACCTCCACCCAGAGCAGGCTTTGTTTCTGACCTCCAAGAGCACAAAGGAATTCACCCCATGAGGTCAGAAACCTGACTGGTTGTGGCTGGATGGCAGGGACCAGTCAGTCAATACACTGGAAGTTGGTAGTTTTTCAGGGAGCATCTTTAAAATGCTCTCTGAGTGCATTCTATAATAAATCCAAACCCAACATTAGTGCAGGTTTATTATGCTGAGAGGTCTGGTACCAAACTTCCCAGTTTTCAGTAAAGCCATCATGGAGCTGTGGAGCACATAATGAAAAACTCCCAGCGCATGTACCCAATATGGTTTCACAGCCCTTACAATGTTTGTGAATGGCAGAGACACTGTAGGGACATAATGCTCATGCAGCTATGCCCTCACCTGGAGTATGAGACAACCTACCTCAGGGCTGTAAGGCCTGCTAGAGAGGTGACTTATCCATGCCACAGGCAGTGTTGGTAGTCATGGCACACAGGGATGGATTCCATGTCCATCCTTCAGTTTGGTCTGTACCAAAACGAGCAGCCTGCAATGGCATTGTGTAAGTATTAAGGTGTCTCTGAGGGTGACATAATACGTGCAGCAGCCCTCAGAGGCTCTCTCTAGTCACAAGGCCCTTGGTGCCAGAGGTACCTTTTACAAGGGACTTACATGTGGCCCAGAGGTGTGCTAATTGTGGAAACAAAGGTACAGTTTTGGGAAAGAACACAGATGCTGCTTCCCGGTTTGCAGGATCCCAGCACACACTCAGTCAAGTAAGCATCGGGTATCTGGCAAAACGTTAGGGGGTAACCATGCAAAAAGGGGCACTTTCCTACAGAGACCAATGTATTTTCCTGAAAAGCCCCAAGCTTCAGACTTCAAAGTATCTCTGAGATCCTGTGGTAAATCGTCATTAATCATCCTAGGGTAGAATTCAATGGTTGTCCCTTGACTCACCAATTCACCACGAATTGGTGATTCACCTTAAAGGACCCTATTTTAACAGGTACTTCTTCCGTTACAGGGTTTGTCATTTGTTTATTTGAGACTCCTACAACTTGGATTGTTTTTCCCGAGAGGGGTAGGATTGGAACTTATACTGTACTTACAGTAGAATGGGTAGCACCAGTATAAATCAAGAATGATATGGGGTGGCTATTCACCTCACCTTCTGGTCTACCTCCAAGACTGCACCAAGTATTCAATCTTCCTCCTGCCTCAGCCCATGTCATTGGGGCTGGTCTGAGCATTAGCCCTCAAGCCCCTCAAACATAGCAAATTGCTGAAACGTATTCTGATTCTGAAAAGAGTTCTGATTTAAGTTTAGGGCTTGTTTTGAATTAAATCAGGGACCACATGCATTTTGCTGTGGCATCGGGACTTGTGGAACTTGCATTACTGGAGCTTGAGGCACATTAGAATTCTGCATTCTTTGTCTCAGTATATTATGTGACTGCACAGGGTTATTATTCTGGGGTTGTACAAACCCTGAATTCTGAATCAGGTTATCATTCCTCACTCTTTTAAGATTAGGACAACATTCCTGCTTCCAATGTCCTAACTTGTTGCAATAGTGACAAGGATTCAATCTTTTCAAAGGTGTCACATCAGTCTCAGTACTCGGATCAATTGGAACACCACGACCTCTACCTGGTTGTGGGAACCCATTTCCATCTTAGGATCCCCCTGTTGACACACTCTTTGCACAGAACCAACATTCCAAACAAAAGGTTGACTCTGACTTCCTCTTTGTGCTGCTTTCAACTATGCCACCATCGATTTCTCCTTCAACCGCTTGTGCTTCATTTCCAGTTCGTCACAAAAATATTTTACATATCTCAAGGTCTCATCAACTGATTTGTTCTGCCAACAAATCAAATGCTATTGAATCATTAAACTAATCTCTGGTCTCAATCCTGTCACAAACGGAGACACAAAAATTCCTATATCTTTAGTTTCAAGAGTCTCCATTCCATTGTGCTGTATAAACACCTACAACAATCCCTCGCAATTGGCATACACGGACTCTTTGGGCTCTTGAGTCGTCCTGTCAATTTTGATCCAGCAAATCTCTTTAGCTGGTATTTTCCCTTTCAAAAAGGTCATCACCTGTTGATAAGTTTTCAAAAGGTCTGGTTTGCTAGATTTGTTCCTATATCCATGGTTATTTGGAACCCTCTATATTTGTATTCTGGACCAGTTTCTCTGTTTGCTCCTATCCACACTCCATTCCAGGTTTTTCCATCCTCTGTCTTGTGCCTCCTGGTTTACTCAGTCTTCTTTCCTGCAAACCCCAATTCAGCTTTCCCTTCATTGATGGTTCCCTGATTCCCTGCACCTGTTTAATTTCTTGCACCTGGCTTTCTTCCTGCACCTGTGCTCCTCCCCTGACCCTCCAGGTATTGCAGTCCTGTGAGTGCACAGTGCACTGGCTTTGCAACCAACTCCTGTTGTGTCTCCTTGTGCACTGTGCTCCTGCTGCTCTTACTACAGGCTTGTCCTTTGACTCTGTTTCTTTTATCCTTTTCTTTTGGCTTTATCCCTTTCTTTTCGCTATATGTAGTATTTGTTTCTGTCTCAAGCTTTCCTGTATCTCAGTTCCAGTAGTATCAATAGTTCAAAGTCTTCTGCCTTCACTCTTCTTGATCTGCCCTGTTATATGCAGACTTCCTGCCTTGTATTCGGTGTTCATGTTTGCATATTTCCGTCTTGCCTTGTTGGAGTACAAATCTTACCTAGCCTTGTTCTCAGAATTCCAGTCCTGTTCCTGACCCCGATTTTCAGTTCTGCTTTGCTTGAGCCCAGTTTCTGTTTGGTGTTCCTTGTTCTGTTCTCAATTGTTATCTGGATTTCCATTGCTTCCAAGGGTGCCAGTTATACTCCAAGGCTTGTACTTTTGGCACAGTGAACCACCCGCTGCACTTTCTCCATAGGAGCTTCTGGGTGTTTCCTAGAACTCTGTGAGAATAATCTACTCTGTCCTTTCGTATAAGATCTTTTTACCTCACAAAGAGATCATTTCAGAGGAGCAGACAAACTAGCATCTAATATAGTTGTCTATTGTTTCCCTGCTTCTATTCCTGTCAGACGTTCTTGAGTTTGCCCTTGTTCCAATCCTCTGCTCCTGTCCTGCTTCCCTTCCAGCCTAATATTGTGAGTATTCCTTCAGAAACAACACCCAAAGCTAGCATCCAGTTTGGTACCAGTCTCACCCAGCTAATCCTCTGACTGATCACCCTGCTAGACAAATGACAGATTGCAAAGCCTGTCCAGACAGAGATACTGAATGCTATCCCTTCTCTGGGGCTCCTGTTGATGACACCCTGAGGCAAACTGCAAAAAGACATATCATATTTTGCTATCTCCGAGTGGACTTTTCTTTAGGAGTAAATCCTGTCTGATTCACAGTTGATGCTGTAGAGACAACACAAATATATTCACCTGTGTCAGAACCAAAGGAGTTCCTCCCATTCCTGAAATCACAGGAGATTTAGCTGATATATCTACTCCAGTAGGGACTGTCAAAGTATGTGTCATGTTTCCTGTTGACTCTGGTTTATACAAAGGAACTGCAAGGCCAATAGTGACCAGAACAGCAATTGTCTCTGGGGCCTTGGGAACTTTGAAGCTAAAAGGGACACTAATCCCTGGAACCCTCCCTTTCAGATTCAGGCTAGTATTTACTTGTGCGTTGGCTATTCCAGAGTTTCCACAACTGCATCATTCCTTCCTGCAGGTCGGACCACATTATATGTATGTGGACTTGTTGATAACAATACATCTAGGAAATCATCATTAGAATCACTACCACTGTCTTTGCCTTTTTTTGTCTTCTCCATCTTCTTTTATTTTCTTCATGCGTCAATGTGGGATATAGCCTAGTTCTTTATATGTTTAGTTTAGTTTAGCCATTTCTAAAGCGCCTAGTTACACCACTGGTGTGTCCCCGTGCTAAAACGGTCCCTCTTAAAGGATTCATGGAGACAATTACATATCATGCCCAGTAACTGTATTTGAGTGTGAAGTTGTGAATAACCATGTCTTCCGTTGCTTGCAAAACCTGGTTTTGCATTGTTCTGTTCTTAAATCCATTGGTAGAGTGTTCCACGCTTTTGCCGTGAGATATCTGAAGGAGTTTGCACCCATTCTGGCTTTAAAAATTTTTAGGTACTTTCACCAAAGCCCTACCCTGGGACCTTAAAAACCTGCCTGGTGTGTACTGTGTTAACAGTGGTTGCAGGTACCGTGGGCCTTTCCTTGACAGGATGCGGTGACAGTGGCACAGTGCCTTAAAAAGGATTCTTTTTTCCACTGGCAACCAGTGTAGTTTGACCAGAACTTTCTTAGCAGAGGCTCTTCTTGGAAGGCTCAATACCAGGCGGGCCGCCGCATTTTGTACCGTTTTCAATTTGGACAGCCCTTTTTTTGAAGCCCCTAGGTATAGTACATTGCTGTAATCCATTAACGAGGTTACCACAGTGTGAACTATGGTTTTCCTCACATTAGGTGGCAGGATGTCAAGGATCTTTCTTAGGATTTTCATGGTCCCGTAGCATTTGCCTGCTACTTTAGGAATTTGGCTGTCGAATGACAATTCGGAGTCAAACCAAAATCTAAGGTATTTTACTTCTGATTTTGGGGTGGGTACTTGGCCCAGTCTCCCTGGCCACCAGGCAGATGACCGGATGGTAGAGGTTTATCCCACAATCATTACCTCCGTTTTATTTCCATTGAGCTTTAGGCAATGATTTGACATCCATGCAGCTACTTCTTCTAGACACTTAGAGAAGCGAATTGCTGCCTGTTCCCTGTCTTGAGACAGCATCACAATTAGCTGTGTGTCATCAGCATATGACACAATAGACACCTTGTGTTCTTCCACTCGCTCAGCCAGCTTTCCCACATACAAGTTAAATAGAGTCAGACTCAGAATCGATCCCTGTGGGACGCCCTGAGGTAGGGGGATGCTCTTTGATCGATAGGATTGTTGAGCAACTTGGAAGCTTCATGCAGATAGAAAGGATGACATCCATCACAGTACATTCCCCCTGATGCTGCATGCCTCCAATCTTTTGAGAAGTATTGTATGGGAAACAGTGTCAAACGCCGCGCTGATGTCCAACAGGATCAGCGCGCCCGTCTGCCCCTCATCGGCGTGTTTTCTCATAGTTTCTGTTGCTATGAGTAGTGCTGTCTCAGTCGAGTGTGCTGCTCTAAACCCCGATTGGGAGGGGTGCAGAAGATCATTCTTTATAATATCAGTTCTTCATCGCTTCTATTCTGCATCCCATCTAGCATCAGCACAGCTATGCACTGCCTTTCAAACCTTCCCCTGATATTTTTTCTGTTTGTCTAACATGAGCTGCTCGCTCTCAATCATTAAGAGTATACTGTGAGGGTCCAGGAGATGGCTACCTTTCATATAATACCCTTCTTACATTTTCAACGATTCCCAAATTAAATGTGCAATAGTGTGGAAACATCAATGCACCTTTTTTCTTAGTGATCTTTAGATGCCATTGGTTCAGCCAAATACATGTGTGAAGACAGATGTTTATAGCCATCTAAAGGCCTGATGTTTTTTTTTTATGGTGCTTCTTATCCCTCCCGAACAGGTATTCTCACATCTCCTCTGATTAGATTTCATATAGCTCTAAAGGATTTAATTTTCCAGCAATAATGTCAACAATCACAAATAGAATTTCCCTTCAAACCAGGAAATAATTCTTTACCCACAATTTCTCGTTTAGCGTCAACAACCAATAACAGCAGAGCACAATCACAACATGTCCAATCTCAGCGCGACGCACTGTGGCGTAATAACCAATAACAGTGTGGCACAAATGCCAACAGATCAATCTCAGTGCAGCACACTATGACGTCCTTATTACTCCTCACATCAGCTCACCCTCTTTTACAATTATCTTTGAGCGTTGCAATACAAGCACAACACCAAACGCAAAGCAAATTCAACAACTTTGTCTGCTCCACCAGAGAATTGTTAGTATTCAATCACAAAAGAAATGGTCCAGAGAGACAGATTCTGTCTCACTCCTACTCACACTCGAGTGAGCCTTCAACCAGTGGGAATCGCCTGGATTGGTGTAGCTTCACCCCTGCGCACAGGGTTTAATCACACCAACCACATCTTACACTCACAGAAAGATATTTGTCCCTATCTCAATTGTGCAACTGTTGACACATCACAACTAGCACCACAAAGCTTAGCAGACAATGACAACGCAGTGTTTTCTACACTGATATCTTATGACTATCCCAGGATCTTAGGCTATGTGGAGCCTGATAACCACTTCAACTTCTTGCATTAAGCCATTCCACATCTTCACTACAACTTTTAACGACACTGCATCACACCACACAATATCAGCAAAGGAAAACAAACTAGACATACACAATTGCAATGCACAACCCTAATTAAACTTACTCATCTGCTGTTACAAATCTATTCTAAATTGTTGAATGCCGCCACTCCCCTGAATCAGGACATTAACTATGGGATCACAACTAGGCTTGGGCACGTCTGGGGTTCTCACTTAGATAGTATAACTGTCTCTGTCTGAATAACTGAACCATCCGACAAGCTACCATCTGAGAGTGCACAGGAGCGTGGTTTATAATATTTTTAAGTGCACTGAAGCACATTTGGCCCCACAATGAGGAATAGGTATCGATTATTAATTTAAGCTGTTTATTTCAAATTTATAATCAAACCAATTTATACAAATATCAAAGGAATATTAAAAAGACAGAGGATTACAGTTGATAAACTGAAATCTCTCAACAGATTCAGTTTCAGAAGAAAGACTTATGAATTAATTACATTCACGATGATACAGAGAACAAGAAACAAAAATAGAATGAATGAATGAATGATTGCATTGGTAGAGCGCACGTTACTCGAAACGAGTGTCCCATTGCTAGCCGTCTCCATCTCTCTGACCACCAGGAACACCCCTAACCCCTAAATAACCAAGTTTTAAGCAGTTTCTTGAAAACAGCCAGCTCAGATATTGATCTGAGGGTTGCTGGGAGTTTGTTCAAGGCTTGGGCTCCCAAGAGCCTGAAGGAACTACCTCCCGAGTGGACTCGGCGAATTCTAGGCACACATGCCATGCTCATAGAGGATGACCTCAGCGTTCTGGCCGGCATATAGTGGCTAACTCTTTTCTTGAGATAGCCTGTGCTACTATCTTGCAAGGCTTTAAAAAACAGGACCAGTGCCTTAAATTTGATCCTTGAACTCATAGGAAGCCAGTGCAGTACCTTCAGGTGCAGGGACAGGTGCGTCCTAGATTTGAGCCTAAGAATAAGTCTAGCAGCAGGATTTTGAACCATCTGCAGGCACTGTAGTAGGCCCAGGTACAGGACATTAGCGTAGTCTAGTCTGGAGGTAACTAGCGCCTGGACCACGGTTTTCCTGGTGTCTACTGAAAGTAGTAGAAGGAATATCTAACGTTCGCAACAGGCCAAAACAGGTTCCTACCACAGCCTGGACCTGGGATTTCATTGAAAGAGCATTATTGACATAGATGCCCAGATTTTTTACTGTGGATTGTGGTGCGAGGGAAGGGGACTTTTCTTTGTGTCACCAGCATCTCCAACTGGGCGGGTACAATAAAAGATAATCTCAAACTTCTCAGAGTTATATTTCAGTTGATTCAGCCTCAGCCAGTCAAACACCGTAGGGAAGCAGCATCTGATCTGCGCACCCTCGAAGTCAGTTCCCTTATAACAGGTGAAAATCAGCTGGGTGTCATCAGTGTATGAGATTATTTTAGCACCACAGGCTTTCGCAAGTGGTGCAAGGGGTGACATATATAGGTTAAAAAGAGTAGGGCTCAGTATTGATCCCTGAGGCATCCCCAGTTTCAAAATAGGAATGGAGGATGCAAACGAGGAGTCCAGATTTCGTGACTCCACTCCGCAAGGAAGGAAGTCAGCCACTCTAAGGCCGATCCGCCTATACCGAGATCTCTCAATCTTTCAAGGAGCCTGTTATGGGGACCATGTCAAAGGCCGCCGACAGGTGCAAAAGAATCAGAATGGCTCTACCTCCTTGGTCAAGCTTCTCTTTTGTGTTCAGTCACCTCCAGTAAAGCCGTTTCAGTACTATAATTTACCCTGAAACCCGGCTGGCTAATTGGCTGCAAATTATTTGTTTAAGAATAGTCAGAGATTAATTTATTCATGTGTTTCTCCAGTACTTTAGAGAAGGCAGGTAAGAGAGAGATAGGCCAATAGTTAGCATACACATCAGGATCAGCTGATGGTTTCTTCAGCAGAGGAAGGATATTTGTGTGCTTCCAAATTGCAGGCATATAGCCCGCTATAATTTAGGACCTTCTTTACCACTAGGTTTATGGCCGCAGCCACCGCAGCCATCAACGGCTCTGTACAGGGGTCAAGGGGCGAGCCTGGCTTGAGACCCTTCAAAATATCCAAAGATACCTCAGGCTGCATCAGAGGTATCTGTAGTAATGCAGGGAGTTCTCTGGCTGGCTGTACACTACCAGGAGATAGGATGTGTGCCTAGTCAGCAGAACCCCCCCCAGGAAATGAGTCCTAAATATTTACGATCTTCTCATGGAAGAATGTTGCCAAATTATTGGTCCAAACTGCAGAGAGGGGAAAGTCCCTGGTGACAGCCTTAGTGAAGCGAAAGGATTTTATGATTTTAAAAATCTCTTTTCCTTTATTGTTGTAAGTTTCAATTTTCTTTTCCAGATTACTCTTCTTAGAGTCATTAACTTTAATGTAGTACGATTTCCGTGCTGCATTATACTCTAACCTATCCTCCGTATTATAATTTTTCCTCCACTGCATTTCCAAGCGTTTGCATAACCTTTTGCTAGTCAACAGAAGATCAGTAAACCAGGGGGCTGAAGGCCTCACCTTTTTGAAAGTGAGCATTGTCAAAGGGGCTAATTCATGGGTATTTTGTCTCAGCCAAGCTTGCATTTGAAGCGCGTCTCCCTCTAGGTTCCCTGACAGCAAATGAACCAAAGCTTTAAAGGTGTCCTCCAGCACTGATGGTAGAATTTTGTGAAAAGCTCTATACTTATTTTCAGATCTGTTAAGCTTCTCCTGCGTGCCAATTTCAGAGCTTGGCACCCTAAATCTGATTAAATAGTGGTCTGACCAGACTACAAGTAGAGGCCAATCAGCCTCCAGCCTGACATTTGAGAAAATATGATCTAGGGTGTCTCCCCGACTGTGATTCGGCCGGGATACAAAGGGGAATAACTTGAATGCCGAGAACGTCTTTGTAAGAGATGACATTCCGATCCAAGGGGTTATCCATATGCAAATTTAAGTCACCCAGAACCATTGGGTGGCTGTATCCGAGTGCCAGGGGTACAATTACCTCATTCAATGATTTCGGAAAGGTGTCGCCGGCCCTGGAGGCCTGTATATTAGCACACCGGTGAGGCATTGGTGAGGCGATAGAATGCAGCGAGAACCGAGACATTCTGCATCCTTTGAGTCTTCCATATTAATAGCGAAGCAGTCTAGTTCTTGTTTAAAAATTAATACCACACCCCCCTCTCCCCATGAGGCAGTCTGTCCTAAGTACCTTGTACCCAGGTGGTATGGCTGAGGCAATAGTAGGATTCAAAGAGTTAGTCAGCCAAGTTTCAGTTAGGAACATAAGGTCAGGACGAGAGTCGTGCAGAAGGTCGAAGTCCTGTGATTCGTGCTTCTGAAGTAAGTGTGTGTTCATCAAAGAAGCCTGGAAAGTCCTACCATACTTCTCCTTCCCACTTCTCTTGGTGGTGAGGGCTGCCACCGCAGTGGAGCCCATAGAACCACAGGGAAGGACCCAGCCACAGCTTGAGCATCGGAACTCAGACAGTTTTTTGGGGCCCATCGGGAGACGGGGAGGGGAAGAACCGACCGGAGACAGATGTAAAGTGTGATAAAGGCCGCTTTTATTGGGAAACAGGTGCATCCTGAAAATATACCACATCCTTGGCCTTTGCCGTACAAAACTAGGCCTAACTAAATATACATATACCTGACCAAAACCCCCCACCCCCACCCCTAAACAGTTCCCCGCCAACAACATAAACATCAGTAACAATTACCCAAACGCCTGCCTCAACTGTTTAAACACCTGCCATATGTACAGTCCCTCCCCTTCTGCCAGTAAAACTCATTCCTCCTATCCTACCCCCCCGTTTAACTAGGAAAAAGCGCCACTCGAAAGCCCCCATACGGCTTTCGACCCCCCCCCTAGGACCCCTGCACCTTTGGATACATGTGCACCCCTACCGCCCGGTCTACCGCCTCCTTCAGCTGCACAATATAGAGCTCCATCCCATATCTCGACAAATGTACTCCATCCTCCAGAAAAAAGTAAACCGCCCCATACCGCAGCTCCGGGTGCTCCATTCTACCCACTCCTTCCTTCTCACAAAAGGCCCGCATCTCCCTGTTAATCTTCCTCCTAGTCCTCTCAATAGCCCCTGGTCTCTCCACCCCCCTCCAAAACCTCCGGGGTATGAATTCCGACCAGATGACATAATCCCCCGCCCACTGCCTCCTGATCTCCAGCAAATCCCTCCTCATTTGTTTCGCCAGTGCCAGTCCCTTACACTGCACTAAATCGGTCTCACCCAAGTGGATGACTACCACATCTGAACAGACTCCCCCCTCGAACAACCTTGTTCAAAACCGGCACCAACTCGTGCCAACACATGCCCCCTTTACCTCTCCAATGACACCTAAACAACTGCTCATCCAATTCCAGATTCAGGTTCCTGTGGTTCTCCCACTTGGCCCTCTCCGCTCTCTTTAGAAAAGAATGTCCCACCACGTATATGCTCATTGCTGCCGCCGTAGGCCCCGCCACCGCACCTGTAGAGAGACATGTGTAAGCAGCGAGCCCAAAATTGAAGTCTACTCCACCGCTACCCCCGCATCCTGACATATGTCTTATAGCAGTCTGATTTCCAGCGTCCCAGCTTCTTAATCTCCTCCTTCCCCCAACCCTTCCGCGCCGCCTCCGTCGCCGCCCCGATGCGAAAGGAATGCGTCCCGAACTCTTTCGGGTCCTCACCCATAGACCGTAGGGCGTGCCGCAGGACCCACAGCAACTGCCCAGCTGTCACCCGACTCGCCCCTCTCCTGCCAAAGACCTCCGTGCCATCCTGAACCCCCCGTCCGCCAGCCTTCTCCCCCATTCCGCCGGACACACTGCCTCCGATCCCCCCGGACCCAACAACACCCAAGTACCCCTCCCACGCTGATCTGTCTTGGACCGTCGAAGCCGCACCGCAACCTCCCGGCCGCGCAACTCCACCTCCCCCCAGGTCAACCCCGGACGTCCTGTCAAACCGACCAACTCCGACACCCGAAATGCTCCGAAAAACATCCATGACATCAGTGTGGAAAACAACACCGTCTCCGCCTGGTCCCTGCACACAACCGGTAAACGGCCCACCAAACCTACCAACATCGCCTCCGTAATCGGCCGTCTCCTCCGCGCCCAAGCCCCTTTCTCCCTCTCCCAACCTTCCAGAAGACGCCCCCCCAATTCACCCGCCGACGGAGCATAACCCCACCAGAGCTTGCCCATGAAAGCCACCCCAGCCAGTTTCCCAGCGATCGTCACTCTCGCCAGTCCTTTGTCCATTAACCCCAGCATGAACCGCACCACCTGCTCCTCCCGACGCCACTTGCCCCGCTGCCTTACCGCTCCAAAACGCAGAAACTCCAGCCAGGCCTGTTCATAACTCTTCCACGTGGACGCTGCCAGGGACGACCTCACCAACTGAACGACCCACGCTCTCCCACCAACCACAGCTCCTCCGGCACCTGCGTCTTGTCCGCTGCTGACTCCGTGGCTAGCCCATGGAACCTCCGCCACTGTGAACGAGACAAAGCATCCGCAATGTCATTGTCCACTCCCGGCACATGTTGAGCCTGGAACAGAATATCGTGTTCCAAACACCTCAAGACGAAAACACGCATCAGCTTCAACACTTGGGGCTCCCTCGCGGACTGCCGGTTCACCACCTGCACCACCGACATATTGTCCACCCTGAACAAAACACGCCTGTGCGCCAACTCCTGCGCCCACACTGTCACAGCCACCACCAACGGGAACAGTTTCAAGAACGCAATGCTCCTGCCCCCCGCCTGCCACCGCTCCGGCCATTGCTCCGCGCACCACCTGCCTGCCCAGTAGAGTCCAAAACCTCCGACTCCCGCCGCGTCCGACGACATCGTCACGTCCCACTCACAGTCCTCCGGGGGCGCCATGGGCACTCCATTAAATCGCTCCAGAAAAGCCAGCCACATGCTCAGATCCTCTCTCGAGCCCGCCGACAGGCGCACATGATGATGGGGCAGCGTCAACCCGGACAAGGCCAACCCCAGCCGTCAACAAAAAGTCCGCCCCGCCCACACCACGCGGCACGCGAAGTTCAAATGCCCCAGCAACACCTGCACCTCTCGCACCGTCACCTTTCGCTTGGCCAACATGCCCTTCACCAGGTCCATCATCACCGCCCGCTTTTCCTCTGGTAGGCGTGCTTCCATGGCCGCTGAGTCAAGCTCTATCCCGAGGAACGACAGCACCGTGCTGGGACCTTGCGTCTTCTCTGGCGCCAAAGGAACCCCCAGGTAACCCATCAGGTCCGTAAAACTGTCCAGTCGCTGCTGGCAGTCCGTCGAACTGGGTTGACCCACCAGGAAGAAGTCTTCCAGGTAATGCGTTATCGCCTCAGAGCCTGTGCGCCAGGAAAAAACTCACTGCAAGAATGAGCTGAATCTCTCAAACAAGGCACACGACACGGAGCACCCCATGGGAAGTGCTCTATCGACGAAAATGAGCCAGTCAAACTGAATCCCCAGCAACTGATGATCTGCCGGATGTACTGGCAGCAACCGAAATGCCGATTTTACATCACATTTTGCCATGAGCGCCCCCCAGCCCGCCGTCGTCACCAACCTCCTCGCGACGTCCACGGACGAGTATGACACCGACGCCAACTCCGCTGAGATAAAGTCGTTCACTGACGTGCCCTCCGCCCATGAGAGATGCTGAATCAGCCGGAATTGACCCGGCTCCTTTTTCGGAACCACCCCAATTGGTGAAATGATCAAATCCGGCAATGGCGCCTCCACAAAAGGCCCCACCATTCTCCCTTCCTTTACCTCCTTGAAAAGCTTCTCCCGGATGATACCCCTGTGCGCTTTCACGGACTTCAGGTTCTCTGCCCATCGAGCGATCCGCGGACCCTCGTAGCCCAACCGAAAACCCTCCCTGAAACCCCGATGCAGCACGGCCGCATCATCCGCCCGCGGATAAGCCTCCAAAAGAGGTTCCAGTCGGTCCAGCCTAACCGGTGTATGAGCCTTTTCCCAGGGTACTCCCCCCCCTGCCACCCCCCCTCCCCCTACTGGTCCCGGGAGCCGGGTTCTGGCCCTGAGCGGGGCCCCCCCAGTCCCCCAGCAGCGCGCCTCTGGGTGGCATCTCCCGCACGCGGAGCATTCATGCCGGAAACGGCACACCTGCCGGAGGCAGGAACCTTTGTTGAAGTCCCAGCAGGCCCCGACGCTGTGAATGCTCCCAGATCCCCCGCCCCCACACCACCACGGGTGGGGTGGGCCGAAAAGGGGGGCGGCACCAGCGGCAAACCACTGGCCGTATAGATGGTGCGGCCAAATTTCGCCCCACTCATCGTCTGTTGGTACAAGTCTGCATCCAACTCCCCCCACTTTGCCTCCGGATCTGATGCCATGCGCGCCCTAAACTCCTCGTCATAATGTGACCAAGCGTTACCTCCGTATGTCACTGGTGCCCGCCGCACCACGTCCATATACTTGAACAGTGCGACCGCCCTGTCGGGGTACTTTTCACAGTACACACTGGCATATATCAGGAAAGCCGCCGACCAGTTTTCAATGGTTAACGGCACCTTAGGCCGCCTCGCCAAATCCTGCTCCTCCTCCTTCGACCCCTCCTTGGCCATCA
Source organism: Lissotriton helveticus (assembly GCF_964261635.1). Lineage (NCBI taxonomy): Eukaryota > Metazoa > Chordata > Amphibia > Caudata > Salamandridae > Lissotriton > Lissotriton helveticus. Next base: position 1,843,987,600 of record NC_136067.1, on the reverse strand, counting down.
ACTCCCTGTGGAGCAACCTCAAAATCTCCACATACTCCCCTTCCCAGATCTTTTCCCGAGTCGCCAGCGATAAATGCGCCCCCAGTGGCTTCGCCACCCCCATGTACGGCAGCTTCCTGACCGGCACCTCACAGCTCTCTTTCGCCCCGGCGCTGGACGCCGCCGACCCGCCGGACTTCGCAGCGTCTCCCGTCCCCGCGCTCACCGACGCCGCGTCACCCCCGCCTCCGTACACACCCCGGCATCCATCACGTACCTGCCCTTCACCAATCTCACCTCATCCCCCCCCAGCATCCGTCCCCACTGACACCTGGCATCCGCCATCCACACCCCCAGCCGCCTGGCCTCCATGAGGCCCGCCCAAGCCACTCCCCAATCGTGCACCGGTCTTACCTGGCGTCCTCACCGGATCCCGCCGCCTAACCAGGTCCGCTGGGGGGGGCGTCACTCGCGGCACCGTCTGCCGGGGGCGTACCTGTAAAACACTGCCAACAACATTACTCGCTTCCCCCTCCCCCTCCCGAAGCTCCCCCTCCTCTGCCGACTCTAGCTCTCCATCTCCCTCCACCAAGACCCCTCCTGCCGGCACCCTACTCAAACCTGCCTTGTCCCTGCACTCCGTCATCAGTGTCCCTAAATCCACACACACCCTTCCCCTATCTTCCGCTTGGTAGTCAGAGTAGCCTGCCAAATTTCCGCTCCATCCCCGTCCCCCGGCGGCCGGATCAACCCATCGGGAGGGGGGCGTTGGAGACCTATGTCCCTGCCATCCGCTGTCAGCACGCACGTGGTCCCTCGTTGGAGCGCGACCGCCCGTACTAGGCAGAGCGGGTTGGAGCCTCATGCTGCTCACCCGAGCCCCTCAACAACTGCTCTTGCCAAGAAAAAAGCGGGGAAGTCCAGCATGCCGAGGCAAATTCACCCCCTACACCCCCCCAAATCCTGGCGCACCTCTCCCCCATGCCGCCGAATGCCCTCCCCGCCGCGCCGGTCGCCCTCCCCACCCCCAACCCCCCACATCACCCGAGCCGCCCCACCCTCCTACCCCCCACTCCCGCAAGCCCCGCACCCCCACGCCCCCCTACCCCACGGTCCCCCCTCCCCGTGCCCCCACTCCCCGGAATGCCCCCTCCCCTGAAATGCCCCTTCTCCCCTCCCCTCCCCCAACCCCCCTCCACCCCGCAACCCCCTGGTACCTCCACTCCCCTGCCCCTCCCTGCACCCCCCCTCCCTCCCCTCGGCGACACCGGCCTACTCGGCCCCACCATGTCCTCCCCCGACGATGAATCCCAGTCCAGCCCACTCTCACCCCCCCTGCCCCCTCCCCCTCCTCCTCCTCCGATTCCTCAATCAGCAGTGGGGAAACCCCCGCCCCACCCCCCAACCCCCTTGCTTCCCCCTCCCCCTCTGCGCCCTGGGCCGCCCCCCCTCCCCCTCCTGGCCTGCAGGCATTACCATGGCAGCACCTCCCCCCCGTTCACCCCCCTTCCTGCTCACTTAGTAAGCAACCCCCCCTGCCCCCCCCCCAGCCCGACACTCCTCCTCGACTTCTGGGCCCCCCCAACCCTCCTGTCCTCATTATGCCCCTTTTCCCTTGCCGCGTCTCCCACCGGCCTCCCGCTCGCCTCCCCGGCCCCGCCCGCCCCCTATCCCCCCCGCTCCATAGACAAATTGAAGCCGCGCCTTCCTCCGGCCGCCGCGCTTCCCCCTAGCGTCTCCTCCTCGCTTGGGCGCCCCAGCCGCCCGCTGGCCGCCACCGCGCTCCGCGCCTCTGCGCGCCGCTCCTCCCCTTGCCCCTGCCCCCTCCTCCCTCCTCACCCACGAACGCGGCGGCTCACAAGCTGCTACCGCCGCCGCAGCGCCATCAGCAGCGCGCCGCGGTGGCCTTACCCTCACGTCGCCTCTCAACAGATCGGTCCTGCCAGCTTCCCCCAAGAGGCGCAGGGCCTCGCGCACACGGTGATCAGCCATCGCCTCCGCCGCCATGACAACAGGTACCGCTCCCTCGCCGTCCGCTTCACCGCCTCAAATTTCTCCGCTCCACCGACCGACCCTGTGCACCCCGGTCCTATAGGCTCACGCCGCACGCAACAATTGCCCTAGAAACCCAACGCTACCCGCCCAGACACCTGCTACCGCACCCACGACGAGACTACAGACAACGATCAACAAGCCCCCCGGCTGCTGGGTCACTGTCCCACGAAATGGTGCACAGTGACCCAAAATGGCCGCTCTTAAAGGCACTAGCCCAAAAGAGCCCAAATCCCACCAACTAGCCCAACCAGTCCTAAAGCTCATCACCCACATCCGAAGGCGGCCGCCCATCATCTCACTCACCCATGCAGCTGCCAAAGGCCCAGACTGAAGCAAGTCAAACTGCTCAAATAGACCCACTCACATATCTATCACTTCAACTAGATCTTCAGTCAAGCAGATAGATGAAATATATTTCTCTGCCTTGAGAACACACCAGCAAAATAAAAGACACACTGACAAAGCAATGTACATTTTGAATTAAGGCCTCTAATCAGGCTAACTTTAACTAAGCATTAAAGTGCACTTCAATTTCATGGTTAAGTGTACACATGTTATCTTGAAACAAATGACAAATGCAATACAAGAGCAAAATATGAATGATTATATTTTCAAAGTAACTTTCAGAATATACACTAATTTAACCTATAAGTATGAATGTAAAACGTGAGTAAAGATTACATGATTCATGTCATGTTGAGCATTAGTGTACACGTTATACATCTCTAAGTTCTGCAGTGAATACATTTCAGTAATGCATTTAAATGTGTCACACGTTACTATCGTTAAGGCACACAATAAATCTAATGTCAGGAAAACGTGTATTATTGCACTTCTGTGACATATAAGGGTGGGGCTTAAATTACGCTACTCTAATGGCATCACTCTGACTGCTTCCTGATTGCACCCCTTCTGTCTGCAAAACATTTAGTTGCTGATTACGAGTGAGTGGGAAATGTTCAGATATTTACAGCACCTGGTAAATACTGATTTTGCATGTTGAGGAATTCTCGTATTCTGAGTTTTTATCTGTGAATGAGAAAATGCATGCAGAATTGCCATTGACTCACTGAATTCTGTATATATATGAGAATTTAGGCAAGCTATTGTAAAGGGCAAATTTCTGGGGTGCAGTGTTTCCAGTCAGCCTTGAAATTCTGAGCCCCGCAGAAAGGAGCTGCATGGAAATCAGAATTTACCGCCCGAATGTCACTCAGGACATGGAGGAGTAGCCGACCCTAGAGGGATGGCGGCTAACCCACTCGCGTGGACGGCATCCGAGGGGCACAAAAGAAGAAAGGCACGAAAAAGCATGCCAAAACAAGAGGTCGTAGTAATGGCCAAGCAGGTGTACATTCAAATTGCCACTTTGTAAAGGATGACCAAGGAAGCACCCAGCATCGTTGTCGTTGAGAAATTGTGGTCAGAAAACCATGCGGTGGTCCAGGCAATGAACCTAGGGGCGGTATGCTGCTCAAAAGTGTGAGGACTGCTGCAGCACATGGTGAGTTGCCAACTGGAGAACAACATAACTATAGCCAGGCACATGTCAGGATGTGACAATTCAATTGCTGATGCTCTCTTTCTTGCTTTCAGTAGGAGAGGTTCTACCAACTCGCACCATTGGTGAACGAGCAGACAACAACATTATCTGAAGACACATGAGAAGTGGTAGTGATAGGGCCTTGACATCAAAAAGTGCAGCCATATATTGTAAGATTTTGGAACAATTAAAGGTGGCAATGGGGGGGACAAAGTGGAAGAATTCATACAATGGGCACTTGAGAAGGGCCGGCCCAGAGTGTGGGCGCAGTTACACTTGAGCACCATAGCACACCAATCGAAGCTATACAAGGGGGTGAACACAACAAAATCATTTTACTGCCACGCAGCAATGAAGGGCCGGGGCCACTTGTAACCCAAACATCGCAACACCAGGCTTCCAATTGATTTTGAGAGGCTTTTACAGCCTTGAAAAAGTCACTGTCTGACGAAACATGTGTTGGCTGTTTTTAAAGAAAGAAATTGTGAACTTTTGATTGTACTGAAGACCATCAATTCCTTATACAAGATAATAAACTGTACTGCTGTTGTGAAATGCAAGTCCTTATACTAATTTACAATACTGTTTGAGTGCTTTGGTTTTAATCTCAATAATAGTTGTACATATTCTGTTTTTTAGGATCCATTGTGTAAGCACACCCTAAGTAGTAAGGTGTATATAACCTAATAGCACCATTCCGTTTTACAAGCAACTGCGTTAACCATATTATGCCCACAACAAACACAGGTTTGCTAACAAAGTGCGAATGATAAACCACTACAATCCATTGTTCTGTTTTTGTTATGATTTTGAGAGGCTACCGGGCATATGTAGATCTGTGAGGGACACTCACTTGTTTAAAGAAACTTTTGCCCTGGCATTCTTTGGGGCATTCAGATTGAGCAAGCTGGTGGAACCGTCAAGGGTGAACCCAGGCGTGGCATGCATCCGGGTAGAGGACCTACACTTGGGGGACACACATTTGGAGCTGCACCTGAGAAGATCAAAAACTGACCAGGAAGGGAGAGGAAAACGCACTTGGCTGGAATGCCTTGCAGCAAGCGAGCACTGCACGGTATGCTCAACCTGCAACTATATGCAAGTCAGAGCAGAAGGCGGCCCTCCCCTATTCATACACGAGGATGGCAGCTACCTCAGCAGTTTCCAATTCACTGCAGTCCCGCTCCAAGCCCTGGCAATGGCAGACTCACACCGGCATGCTTCGGGTCATACTCATTCTGCATCTGGGCAGCCAGCCACAACAGCAACAGCACATGGCATGGCGGACGACATGATCAGGCACATAGGGAAGTGGAAATCTTCAGCGTTTAAGGTTAACATTAGACCATTATCGTATTAACACGAGGTTGTATCTCTCACAACAGAGAATGGAACAATAGAGCGAACGACATGGATAGTAGGACATTCCTACATCACAAGGGCGCAGCGGTGGGCTGGTGCCAGGAAGCTGTTTGACAGCATGTGTCTGCGCAACACCAATATTATATGGATAGGCAAGCCAGGCATGAAGTGGGGCCAGCTCACCCCGGTGGTGAAGGACGCTCAATGGGCACATGGGAACCTCCATGTGATAGTCAATCATCTTCGAGGCAATAATCTCACAGGAATGGGGTGTAAAACCCCTGTTAGAAGCCATCAGGGTGGACCTGACAACTATATCAGGGCTGCTGCGCTTAGCGGCCATAGCATGGTCAGAATACAAATGGCAAGGAGCTGTGAGCCAAGGAGCGGTTGAGAGACCTAGGCGGAAATTAAGCAGATCAATGAGCAAGTTCTGCAAAGATGTGTGTTGGGAATTCATGAGGCATGGCCTCATCAACTGAAGAGACTGGGTTATTAGGCAGACAACAAGGTACACCTGTCTGGCGTATGGATCGACATGTTTCGCCTTAACATTGTGAGGGCATTGGAACTTCTAGGTTTCTCATAGTCTTGGGGGGAGCTGTCGGAAGTGGCGCAAGCGTGGCGGGGAGCTACAAAGTTTAACAAAACATATCTTGACACAAGGATGTAAAAGCACAATTGCCCGAACATGTTCCTATGGAGGAATGGAACAGAGTCTACTTTATTAATAAATGTGCCCATTAATATCTCCTGTTATCAGTTGCCAAGGAAAAGGAATGCTAAGTGTGGGCGAATTAGTAACATCAAGATTGTGAGCGCATTGCAATGTGACAAAATGGGCACTACAATATAATGTATTGCAAACATCCCTGCAATCTACAGTAACATCTATTAAATGAAAACGTTTAAATCATTTAAAATGAAGTTTAAGTGTTTCAATAAAGCTACCGTGAAATACTCTGTTAAAACGAACAGTGGTTTGATTCTATCAAAGATGTGGCTGTTTATTCAGCCTTTCCTTTTTCCTTTTTATGGATGTAAGACAATTGCTCGTGATAAGCTGTTCTCATCTTTACACTGCAGTTCTGAAGACGAATGGAAGCAAACCTCTGGAGCAGTGCACGACCTCTGAGCTGCAACTACAACTTGGAATTTTACTGCCTTCTCTCAGAGAAATTATATATAAGTGCTAATAGCATGTAAAGATATACGTAAGATCGATAGGTCTGGTCATCATAGTAAAGGTTGCAGAAGAGAGACGAATATTCATAAAATACGAAGTATGTGGTGTTGTCTGGGGGAATGTTTCTTTTGAAATGATTCTGTTTCCCCTAATACTTCAGAGACTGATCATCAGTATCAATCAGTGATCAAATGCACAATGATGCCCCCCGCCCCCAGGCCCCCAGAGACTCCCATATCCTGCAGATATTAATTGACATTGGGGTGAATGGGGTCCCCCTGAAGGTTGTGGGCACCCCTGCACCTCCTGTGATAAGCCCCTGGGAATAATGCAATAATGACATCTGTTGCTGCCAGACATTGCATCTTCAATCCCTCATGCAGCAGGAGCTGCAGCAAGGTATCAACACCCACATCCAAAGGCGTGCGCCCATCATCTCACTCACCCATGTAGCGGCCAGAGGCCCAGACTGAAGCAGGTCAAACTGCACAAGTAGACCCACTCACATATCTATCACTTCAACCAGATCTTCAGTCAAGCAGATAGTTGAGATCAACAAATTGATCTTAACTAGTTGCACAAAATAGCATATATTTCTCTGCCTTGCTCTTATCAATCAAGAAAATCGCATATCAACCTCTGCATACCCTGTGAGACTGTATGCCTGTTATATAACCTATACCATGAAATCTTTGCCCTAGATATTATTTCCCATTTTAGATATCACACAACCACACACGACAATAAAGCACTACAGAGGTGGTTGTGTCAGCCACAACCTTCATCGTCAATAATATGATATGAGGGGAGTGCAGGGTCAAGTTTAGTATGTGCGAACTCGTGAGAATAAATGCTGCGCAATGGTGTGTGCAGATTTATTGTGTCTAGGGGAGAAGTGCCACTTTTAGAAGTTGGAATTTCTGTGTTCTGTGAGATGTGAATTGCCTGTCTGGATTGTGAGTGACAGGGGCTGGCTGGTGTGGTTGGCTCCAGGAGCCAGGATGAGTCTGCTCGGTGGTGAATAGGGAGATCTGCATGTAGATGGGAGGGAGGAGTTGCACCTGGACCTGAATAGGGCTGTGCCTTCCCTCCACAAGGCTGGCTCCACCTCCTGTGGTGCGTCTCATGTCCCTGGCCTGTCTTGTGAAAGGGAGAGAGGAGCTGGGCAAAACAAAGTGCTCCTGAACCAGTTGTATCTGGTTCCCCCTTTGCCTACACTGTTGAGACAAAGGATTTAGCTGTATAAATATAGAGGCTGTGATCCCAAGTAAATGTTCTAGTTCGTGGACTTGAATCTACCAGGGGCGTGCTGCTGCTGGGGCTCAGGGGAAGGCTTGCCTCCATGGGCTCTGCCCTGCCCCTGGATGCCTGAAGGACTTCTATCTAGCACCTTTCTGCCTTGCTTGGATGCCAGGACCCTAAAGAGACTTTGGCAGCCCCTTTTGCGCCCTGGGAGCGTTGTGCTGCATGGTAAACATCCTTTACAATGAAACTTTTTCCACGCAGTACCTTTACAACGCAGGAATTACAACGCAAGTCGTTACAACGACTTGCGCTGGAGGGCGCTGGAGGATAGGGAATAGTTTAATTTACTATCCAAAACCTTCCCTACTATCCACGGGGACTGGAGTTGAAATAGTAAATTAAACTATTCACTATCCAGCGTCCCCCAACTCAAGTCCTTGTAATGACTTGCGTTGAAAACCTGCGTTGTAAAGGCATGCGTGGAAAAAGCATGTTTTGTAACGACATACATCCGTGCTGCATTCCTGTTATTTTCCCCCAGGAAAGCATGTGGACTGCGCAGCGCTGATGCTGCAGCCCTTTTGGAGGGAATCCCCAGCGTAGGGATTCCCCCGTCCTACTGAGCTTTGTGGGTGCCCACCCCACCTGGTTGCTCATCATTTGTCCTTGGCGGGAGCCTCCCCCGCTTATGTGTGTCCATTGCGGGTGCCCACCCCACATGGCCACCGTGCTTGTCCTTAAATAAATTGCACGGGTGCCTACCCCGCTTTGTTTACTGAGCGGGTGCCCACCCCGCATGTTGCCTGCTCCAATACCTTCATCAATTTAAATGCGGGTGCCCACCCCGCGTTGCACCGCCGCAGCCCGAGCCACTTACTAAACTTTTGGCCGAGCCGCCAGTATTGCACCGGCCCGGCCCGGAAGCCAGGCGGCCTTGCCTGACTGGGGCGGGCCCAGTGTGCATCACTTCCGCATCCCCCCGGCTGGGGAGAAGCCGCACTGAGCCCCACGGGCTCCATGTCCAATTCCCGGTCCCGAGAAGAGGGACCAGGTGAAGATGCTCCTCCTCCAGGAGTTAGGCGTTGTGTGGCGGGGCTCCCATGAGTGAGGGGAGCCCCGGAGGCCGAGTCCCGCCCGCAGTACCCCAATGAGGAGACGGCACCTGCAGAGTGCCTGCAAAGCCCCAGTGAGTGCGGGCTGAATGCTACAGTGATATGGGGGTGGTGTTGGGGCACATTGTCGGTGCCCGCCTCCTAGGCCCATAACATTGCACTGGTCCCCTGAGCGGCCCCGCTGGCTAGAGGGCCGCTTCAACGTGCCCACCATTTATTTTAAGTACCTGTGGGGGGGTTTGGGGGCACCATTTGGTTTCCGCTGCAACGCTGGGGGCAAGTGTTTTTTTACTCTATTGGCCCCATTATTTTCAGAGCCAGAGGGCTCCAGCGAGGAAGGCAGGTGTTGTTGAGAGAGTCTGTGCGTGACTCCATCATTTGCATATTTATCTAGCGCCAGCGCGCTCCACAGTGCTTTCTCTAGTTTGAGCATAGTTATTTCAGGAGCCAATGTGCTCCAGTGGATATGCTTTATTTTTAGAGCCCCGTGGCTCCAACGTTGGGTCCATTTGTTCTGAGGGCCACTGACAGCCCCTGCCGCATTTTTCCTACTTCCCAGCTACCCAGCAAGTAGTGGGCAGCTGCACCGTTTAGGTCTTTCATTTTAGGGGACATGTGTTAAGTCCAGGAGTGAGACACACTCCTTCGCCCCATCTTTGCCTACACAACTGGGCAGCACTTAGTGCCAGCTGCTACGTTTAGGCCCTGCATTTAAGATTCCCAGCTACCCAGCAAGTAGTGGGCAGCTGCAACGTTAAGGTTTGCGCCAAGTGCGCACCCTTGACTGCCGCTGCATTGGCAGCACGCCCTGACTTTGGACAGAGGGCATTTGAGCCCCTTAGAGATGGCCAGTTGGCCCTGGGGACTATTAGATTTATAGGGCACCAGGCCCTAGTGTGATTTATGTAGGTGCTAGGAAATGCAATATTTATATAGTATGTTTTATGCACCTTGATTTATGCTTATAGGTGCTTTTTTATGGTTATGAGGTTTTTCCTACTGTCTTATGTTTTATTGTGATTCTCTACTGCGGTCTAGGTTTGATTTATTCCCTACTGCAGGTTATGTTATTAAGTTTATTTCCTAATGCAAGTAATGTGTAGAAGATTATGGACTATATTTAGACTTATGAGGTTGGCGCAGAATAGAGTTCTCGCCTTATGTGATGCTGTGCATGTTATGATTTATGTTACAGGTTGACACTGAGTATAGTGTCTGCCAGTGATTACTGGCTGTGTTCTAAGTTCTTGATATATTCTTACTTTAACTATTCTTTACCAGGTGATAATTCTGACAGTGGCACCCGTGGCCCTGTCATGTGTAAATAATCCCCTGTAAATATTGCCCGTGCCAGTTGGCACAGTGTACATTGTGTGATTACCATCTAATGTGTTTTATGATAATACAAAGGCTATTTTTATATATAACCTTGTGTGGAGTTCCTTTTGTGGTGTGCCTAGTATGTTATTACTGTGTGTGTTGTGCAAATGCTTTACACATCGCCACCGGGATAAGCCTAACTGCTCGTGCCAAGCTACCAAGGGGGTGAGCAGGGGTTATCTTTGGCGTGTAACCCCTTTCCCTGACTAGAGTGGTGGTCTCTGCCTGGCTTTGGAGCAAGCCTTAGCCAACCAGAGATCCCCATTTCTAACAAGGGGCATACCTTAAATAACTCCTCCTGCCATTGCACTGAGTGTTACTGGAACTATTAGCTCCCTATTTTAGAGCCAAAGAAGATTTCTTTCTTCTGGGCGATTTTATTATTCACGCAGACATTTTAGAGCTTCCAGAAACTAAAACCTTGCTCGCTGATCTATCCACCCTAGGTTTGGAACTACAGAACAACGGACCCACACACGAGGGGGGACACTCCCTTGATCTGCTTTTCTCTAATTGTACCAAAATTCAATGTAAAACTGCTATCCAGCTAGACTGGACTGACCATTTTTTGGTGGAATTCTGCCTGCTGGAAAGTGATATACGTCCTCACAAGAAACCCCTCCCCCAATATGGCGCCGTCAGTGGCACAGGGTAACGGTGGAGGAGCTGCAGAAGGTCTGGGAAAAGCCCAACCTTATGGAAACAGATGATGTGGAGGCTACACTAGCCAAATTCAAGAACTCCTTAACTGAGGCAATAGACAAACTGGCCCCTCTGAAGTTGCATAAACAATTCCCTGCAACCAAACAGGAGCAATGGTACACTGAGGCATTAAGAGCTGAGAAGCAGGGATGTAGGAGGATAGAGAAAACATGGAGGAAAGTACGCACAGAAGAGAATAGGAAGGCACATTATGAAGCTCAGTCAAACTATTATAAAAATATAAAAAGGGCTCGAAAGAACAGTCTTGCCCAGCAGCTTGCAGAGGCGGGCAATTCCCCGAAGGAATTATATAAAATGTTGGAAGCATTTGTCAAACCAACAGCTTGTGCTAGCCCAGATGACTTCTCACAATCCCTATGCAATGATATTTCACTGTTTTTTGAAAACAAAATAAATTTAATTTATGAGAAAATCCTGAAAGCCTTGAGCTTTAAATGTAGCATTCCTGTCTCCCCTACACCCACACAAAGAAAAATCTCCTTAACAACTTTTCCACCAGTAAGTGACCTAGATCTTCCCCTCCTTACCAACCACATAAAATCGGGATCCCCCAACAATTTTTTACCAGCTAAAATGATGGCCCCCCTGAGTACCCTGCTAGGACCTCAAATCCAGGCAGTAATAAATCACTCCCTCAGGGAAGGACATGTGCCAGTGGAATGGAAAAAAACGGTGGTGAACCCCATCCGAAAGAGTGCCGCACTTCCATGGACGGACCTTTCTAACCTCCGACCCATCTCCCTCCTACCTTATCTAAGCAAATTGACCGAGAAGCATGTGAATACTCACCTGTCAAATTACATCGAGGCAGCGGAGGGCCTGGACCACTCTCAATCTGGTTTCAGGCCCAATCACAACACCAAATCGGCCCTCCTCTCAGTGACTGACAACAACAGGATATCACTTGATGGGGGGGGCTCAATGATTCTGGTGCTGTTAGATTTATCCGCTGCCTTTGACACGGTGTCACATGAACTACTTCTCGGCCGATTGAGGGATGTGGGCATAGGAGGTGTGGCTCTGTCATGGTTGGAAAGCTTTCTTTCGGGTCGCTCACAAGGTGTCAAGTTGGGCTCCCACTTTTCCACCTTTAGGGAGCTCACCAAGGGAGTGCCACAGGGCTCATGCCTAAGCCCCACGCTTTTTAACGTGTACGTGGCCCCCTTGGCAGACATTATAAGATCTTATGGGTTCACCCCGGTGTCATACGCCGATGACACCCAGCTTTTATTTCCTTTCCATACTCTCACACCCGCAATCCAAAAATCATTTGCTGACGGAATGAGAGCAGTGGCACACTGGATGGCACAGAACTGCCTCCAATGCAATGTGACCAAAACTGAGGTCATGCTGTTTGGGGGGGCAACTCTCCTGTGGTCCCCAGACTGGTGGCCCTTAGAGTTAGGACCTGTCCCAAGTCCGAAACAAACAGTCAAGAATCTTGGTATACGGATGGATCAAGCACTCCTACTTAAGGAACATACTACACAAGTCACAGGTGCATGTTTCCGTGTGATTGGGCTGCTTCGGCGCGTTTTTCCATTTCTGCCCGACAACCACAGGAAAACGCTTGTCCAGACTTTAATTATAAGTAGGATGGACTACTGTAATGGCCTGTACACCTCGGCCAATGAGGAACAACTGAAAAAACTACAAGTGGTCCAAAACACTGCAGCGAGGCTAGTTCTTAATGCCCCTCCCAGAACTCCCTCTCGTCCCCTTCTGCACCAACTCCATTGGTTACCGGTAAAGCAGCGTGTTAAATTTAAGATATGCTGTATTATTCACAAATGCCTGTTTGGTACTGGACCCAAATACTTAAAGGAAAAATTTGTTCCATACACCCCTGGACGTACTTTACGCTCCAACAGCAACCAATTGCTTCAGGTTCCAAGGTTTAGAAGAGCTAGACAGGGAGGTCGGGCTCTTTCTTATAAAGGCCCTGTCCTTTGGAACTCCCTTCCCCCTATGCTGAAACAAACTACCAGTCTTGAATCCTTCAGGAAAAACCTAAAAACCTATCTTTACACCCTGCCTTAGGTAAAACCTTTCTGCTAAACAGCATATAACCCTGATTGAGTCTAACCAGTAGAAGCATAAGCGCAGAGATATCCCTTCGGGAATTGACTCAGGCGCTATATAAGGAAATACATAAATAAATAAATAAACATGATAAATGCCTCCTTCTGATAAGAATCATACGTAACTCTTGAAAAGAAACTATTGTCAACCCACTTCAGAAAACACTTAAGACTGTCCTCTAGTTCTTGGCTAACAATAAGGCCATATCTAATTACGTTTCCATATCAAGATCTTGGGAAAGGAAGAGACATGTCATCTTCAAGAGCATACTAAATTCACTCATCTCCTACACAGCCACCTCTCTGATCATAGCCAACCTAAAAGAGCAACTTCCTCTCCCAATGGATGAAATAAGAAAACTATCCACAGTTGCCTTGATCTGTCCATGGCATGCAACATTGTTGACCACACAACTTCATTGGGTAGTCTAGAAAACTGGGTGAGATAAATGGGGAATTGCTATACTAGATCCAATGATTTTTCTCTAGATTCAGTCAGCAAGGCAGCATAACAGATGACTCCCCCACATGCGAAATTCCACCTTGCTACAGCTTTATTTCTAGCTCAAAACAACCCCCATAATATCCTCTTGTGCTTAGACTACATCCCCCAGTTGCTGAATGAGGGGGATGTAGACATCTTTGCATCAGTGAAACCAAAAAGGAGACCACCATACTGGGAGAGAGGGAGCCATCTCACTAGCTTTCAACTGGCCTCAAGCTTTAGGAACCCCTGTCAGCATCCCACAGCTGGGAATCTGGTGAACCTCTTTGACTCAGAACTGTAATTCATTCCACACGTTAGCAAAATACTAATTGTACTCCAAGTAAGTCATTCGATGAAATGAGCCTGAAACCTCAACGTGTCCTGACTAGACGATTAAAATATCATCCACACTGATCTCCCTAAAGCAGGGCTTTATCATCCACACTGATCTCTCTAAAGCCCTGCTTTATCATTCACACTGAACTCCCGAAAGCCCTGCTTTATCATCCACAAGGGTCTCCTGAAAGCCCAGCTTTATCAGATTCAGATTCAAATATTACTTTATTTAGACAATGAAGTCGGTCAAAGTGCATTAATGCCAAATAGAATTAAAATGATAGATAGTGTCACAATTTTTCATTAGTGTTGATAATTCAACGGATAACCCATAGTTCATCCGCAGGCTTCTTCAACGGTTATAAAATGTAAAATACAATTCGATAGCCAACTAATAACTTGGTAAAATAGTCTTTGGTTAAAATGTAACTGTGTCTAGCTTGCTATTAATGTCTGTCTATTTGAAGGTAGTCTTTGAGGCTGCTGATATTCAAGGTTCCTCCCCTTCTTCATTTTGGGCTTCTGGGTTTATTCTTGGTTGCTTCTCAATACTCTCCAAGAAGTTTACCAGTTTGGTGATCACTTAGAGCTGCGCGTTGTTCAGTAGGAAGCTGACCGCTTCACATTGGCCAAATCTTCTGTATCTTTTGCGCTTTGTAGGAACCAAATACTTATGAGAAGCGCAATACAAAACGCTTACATAAATAAATAAATGGACTCAAAATTGATTATGCAGGAGTGGATACCTCTGGCCGAAGAGCAATTTATCCATGTATAATTTTTAGATTATCCATTAGATACGTTTATATAAAACATATCTCAATGGGACTCATTTATGTGGTCAGAGATTACCCTGAAAATATGGAATAAATCCAGTCCTTCTGGGCCTGTGTTGGATACATTTGCCAAAATCCATGTATGTAATTTCGTTCCAAGAATCATATTCCTCTAAGAACATTTGCTAAATGAAGTCTCCATCTTTGCCCCCTTATGTTGTTGCTTGGGTCAAGTGAGTTTCCCAGCTATGGAAGCAAGGATATTAATGATGCCCATCATATGTGTACTAGCTGAAAGGCCCACTCCACAGAGGAAGACCTATAACGTAACAAATGTAACACTGATACTTTGTAAATGAAAAAGACAGAGTTTTGGCCTAATTGCCTGATGCCAGCCTGGATCCCTGCGGTATGGGTGCTCTGTTCTTTTTACGGCAAATCTGTGAGCCACCTTACTACCTATCCTTGCAGCGAGGCAATTGTATATGTGTTCATCTACGTGAGTATGAAGTTGGAGATTATTTGCAAGGTAGAGCGTGCACTAAAGCTCTAGAAATAAAACATTTATTTTTATGGTCATGCCTAGTCTTAATCTCTAGTGGTAGTTTAAGAAAAGATTTCTACCCCATTGGACTAAGAGGTTTTACAAGGCTGCATGCACTATGCTAGTGATTTTGCCAAAAGCATTTTTTAGACTAACATCAAAAACGCCCTCTTTATCACAGATTATGTCACACATCCATCATTTTGTCACTTTTGCAATCACTAAAATCAAAGATGAAAGTTCAATTATTTTAAATTAAAATATATGCAGTCTAAATTATAGTGAGTAACTTGTAGTACAATAGTGTTACTATTTTCATTTAATTAAAACACATTTAGGGCCTGTTGGATCTGACATCCTTGATGTGGTTTTCCCCCAACTATCTGCCTTTCATCCCCCTGCTGGGTTCATTTTCGCTGGCCTTGGGACTTTGCACACTTGACCACTTGTAATCAGTACTATAGTGCTTGTGTCCTCTTCTTTAAACATGGTAGAATTGGTTTACACCCAATTGGCACATTCAATCCACGTGTAAGTCCGTAGGAAAGTGGTAGTACAGGTAACCAGTGCCTGTAAATGAAATGCTTCTAGTGGGCTGCATCACATACTGCGCCATCCATTTAAGCAGCCTTCCAAACTTGTCTCAGGCCTGCTATTGCAGCCTGTGTGTTTAAACTGCCATTTCAAGCTGGCATGATAAACTTCTTGCCATACCCAAACCTCCCATTTAAATGCATATGTCACCCCAGGGTAAGCCCTACTCAGCCCGGAGGGCAGGCTACAGTGTATTTAAAAACCTGGCCACATTTTTAAGGTTTACTTGTCCTGGTAGAGAAAATGCCTACATTCATTTTTCACTATTGTTATCTATGAGAGAGGCCTACCTCTCCTATAGGATAATATTGGGTTCCCTATTACATTTAATATGTGGTAACCTTCAATTGAAAGCAGATAGGAATGTCAAGGTTGGTGTCTATGGAATAGCAATTTAAAACCATCTGTAAGAGTAAAGTCTAATTTTAAGTCACAATTCTGAAAATGCCACTTTTAGAAAGTAGACATTTTCTTGTTCTAACCATTTGATGACTGCATCTTGTATCCTGGGGCACATGACCAGGTGTTGTTGGCAGTTGGTCTTAGTGGATTGTTCCCAGACAGTAAGACAAAGAGGGAACCTGGTTTGGCAGGATTGGCCACCTCTGACTCGATGGGGGGGTGAGCTTTCACCTACCACATTTGCACATCACATAGCCTATGCCTGAGCACTCTCACAAAGGGATTGTGGCTAGTGTTTTATGACCCCAGACAACTGGGGGCTACGGCAGTGAGGAAGGAAATTCCAAGCACCTCTGGGGTGAAAGCCTCTAGAAACGTCTCCCACTTCAAAGTGGGCACCAGGTATACATATTGGACCTTCAAAGCCAGCTCTTCAGAAAACTTCTGTACCTGTGGAAGACTCAGGACTGCTGTGCTGCTCTGGAAGAAGGACTGATACTCTGATGCCCTGCTGCCTGAGAGAGAAGATCTAGAACAGCATCTTAAACCCAGGACCACTAGAGTAACTCCAAGGGCTAGTTGGCTGACCCCCTGATCTGAGACTCAGGGACAGGAAAGACTCCAACCCCCCTTGAACCCTGCACCTGGACTGTGCCTGCTGTGAGTCTTGCCCCCAAGTGGTGCCACCCCTGTCCTGGAACCTTGGAAATTGGCCTAATGGTGCTCTGCCAGCTGAACCTTTTTTCACTTAAATCTATAAAATTGCATATCTCTTGGTCTACTGATTGGATTTTTGTCATTTTGGTCTCAAATAATTTATCACATGTTACTAATTTTCTCTAATTTGGTGTGGAATTTTTCTCCTGTTGTGTTCTCACGTTATTACTGTTTGAAGTGCTGCATATATTCTGTAACCATTGCCTCTAAATTAAGCATGACTGCTTTTGTGCCAAGCTACCAGAGAGTTAAGCATAGGTTAATTTGGATTTGCTGGTGTTTCACCCTGAAAGGAATTGTGGTTGCTGCTTGAGCAGGATTTGACCCCCTTAACCAGTAACCCAATTTCCTACAAAGCCTGATTTATAACTTGGAGGTAAGTTGTATGTTCATCCGGGCACCAGATTAAATCACTCCATCACTTTGAAGGGCATCCTTTCCCCCAAATCTAGAGATGTCTGCTGGCCCAGTGGACATTTCTTAACATTGGCAGAAACCAATATCACAGTGGTTCCTGTCAATGTTGTAAAAGATGGCTCTGCCAACCTTTAACGTAGTTTTAATGTTTTCAAAAACAAAATTTCAAAGACTGAGTTTTTTGTGATAAAAGTAAAACTAATGACCCCCACACCATGAGAGGTGACTTCCATAGTGTGGAGGGAGAAGTACTTTTTTTTATTTTTACTCTCCCTCACCATTACCTGCCCGTGCCGGACAACAAATACAACCCTTTTACTGGCCAGTCTAAATTGGGCAGAAGGACAGATGGCTAACTTATTGGGCGTCAGAGGAGTATGTTGGTTATGGATCTGGAGTAGACTCTCACGTCGACATACTTAAGGTCTGCCTAGCCCTAAATTGGGCGAACGAGTATCATTCTGACTAACTCTAAATCACTCTTGTGGATTCAAAATATTCATTAAAAAGAGATGGCTCCACACATGTCTAAGATATCCAGTTTATTATTGGAACATTTGCATCCTCCTTTTCAAGTGTCTTGCTCCTTATTCTCTCAAACTTATTCTGTAGAACCTTATCAGTAACTTTGAAATCAAATACTGATATTTTATCTGATTCAGTGCCATCCTTCAGCAAGGATCATTCTCGTTGACAAGGTCATGCATCTCTCATACAGAGCAAACTCCCAAAAGTAGGGAATCAGAGTTCACTTGACTTGCTCGTAGACTCCAAGCTTTTCCAGGCATTTCTGTGACCTGACTTATCATTTGAATCAGACCATGCATCCGTCTATCTTACCCAAAGTTGTTCCAAAAGTGTAATGTCTTCCAATTGCTCTTGGAAGTGCTTGGTCTAAATGTTTCCACCATATTGTCCCACTTTTCAGTTCATTCACTCATTATCTCGTTCTCCTATACTAGGACTTTAGAAGCAGCCTTGACAACACACAGTAGTTAAGCGGTTTCCTTTCTACATCTTTCTTGTATATGTCATCATCCTTCCTATCTCACTTTAACCTATAATCTAGCCTTCTTTTTTGAATCTCACTAGTGCTCCTTACTTATACATATCTTCAGCTTTCATTACTTCAGCATTCTCCTATCAACCTTCTTCCCACTATTAGCTGTTATTATCAGTCCATTCTGCTTTGCCTTTACCATCGGCATTTCTCTGACTTGAATTCATCTCAGTTTATATATTAATCTTCTCATTATTCCATTACTTTTAAAAAATTGTATTTATCTAGCATTAACCCAATTCAACTTAAAAAGAGAATCTTTGACAATCTACATGTACATTTGCAGTTTTCCTTTTCCCGTCAACAAACATAGATATTTTTAAGGTTAGCACATCAATCAGCTTAATCAGCTACATTGGACATACTTTCTGCTTAATTCTTTCTGGTTTTTATCTTCAGCCCGAATTTTCCGTGAGGTCTACTCCCACCGCATAACATGCATTATTTCGTGTGATAAAAATGTTGCGTGCCTTCATTGTCATAAATAATACTGCACTGCAGTCTAAATTTGCGGTAGTAGATTTGGAATTAAGGATTCTAAATCTACACTTACTTTGACTAGTGTCCTTCTGTATCTGGAGCGCTAAAAGATGTGGATTTCAGGTCACTAGGAAATACTTAACAGTGTCTCTTTATACCCTCAGAGGTGGCACCAGTGTTCTGATGCATTTAGGTGTTGTAATAATTTCTAGCATTTTTTATTTGAATATCTATTATCATGTTTTCCAACACTGACTCTGTTTTCTTTTCGTATGGCATTGTGTGTAACATTAAATCATGCATCACCAAATCAAATTAATTTGTTATACGATTTGTATAGTAAACATGTTATTACAAATTTGAGAAATGTCCTCGATTTAGCAAAGTTGTATTTTTTAAAATAAGGTTTGGGCAACTTTAGAGTCACTTGGGTATACACTTGCTTGCTTCCTTGCAGGTTGGGCTGCCTAAATCCTTTTACTCTTGGTGCAGCAACAAGGATGTAAATGTATGTGTGCAATTCCAAAGGGTGACTGGGTCTATTACTCCCATAACAAAGAATATTGTTATGCACTAAATATACAAAATGTCAAAAAACATGAAGTTTGTATATGCCACCTTCAGAAAGAAAATTGAGTGTTAGCTCATGCAATTGAAATGCCTTATGAAAAAAACAGCAAAATGAGCAGTGTGGGTCAATGCAATTTTGAACTCTTAGTCCCAGAAAGTTAACACAACAGTGTAAAATGTATGTGATTTATAAGCAGTAATAAATTATTTGAGAAAAGTGTTTGTCCTTCTGTTTAATGTAGCTGTTACTATGGTTACACTCAATTGTTCATTTGCCTTCAGCACAAAATGCAGTAGTCAACAACTCTCTTATTTTCATATTGCCTTTTTCAGGACTAGATTATTTTATTTCCTGTGGTTTTCTAATACTACAATACATACACAATCTGTCAGTCATTTCAATCATAGTTTGACCGATGATAGTCTCATCGATGGTATGAAATGTGTCTATTTTCATACAAGAGGAACAAAAAATATGTGACTTAATTTTACATTGGGATTGTTGCAGATCTTTCCTGCCAGAAGGAGTTGGCTGCTCTGAGTAAGCATGTTCTCTTCTGGTACTCACTGTTATGCCTTAGTTAAATAAGCAGTGTCTGCCTCTTTTCCGTTCTTTTTCTTGCTGCTTCATCCAATCCATTTTTACCTAGCTCTGTTTGCCCTGCTCACAGTTTGGAAAATTAATGTATCTACATCATATTACTTTTTGTTTGGCATCCCATGCAAAAAACCTAATTTATTATTTTATTAGAGAATGCGTTACTCATCCAGAGACTTAGAGCCTGATTACGATAGCGAGTGGTCAACCACCGACGCCATTGTAGGGGGTCAGGAGACTACCTGAAAAGCATGTGGGTGGTCTGACTGCCGAATTTAGATAGGAATGCCGGGCTGGCGGTCGAAACTCCAGCTGTACCACGGCACAGGCATGAGACAGGAACGTGCCGCAGCACATGGTCAGCGACTAGCTGCCGCCCCCCCCCCAATCCGGCACCCAACACCAAGGAACGTGGACACGAGACGTGTTTACTTTTTGGAAGGCGGGCGCTAGTCGCCCGGCCGTATTTATTAAAGTATGAAATTAAAAAAGGGTTTTAATTGCATAATCAACAATGAAATACAAAAATCAGCAGGACATTCAGTTATACAATCGTTATCAACAAGTTTGAGAGCCTGACCTTAACAAAACTCTAATACAAGTTGTTCCTAGCTTAACTAAACATCCTATCTTGATTTTTGTACATTTCTGGCCATATGGCAGGGTCACTACCGGTGTCAGGTCCTACAAGCCGCGCCTTCCCCTTAGAAGTGCGCATGCGCAGTGTTACCCCGGGAATTGCCCGGTCTACGCCCCAAACTCCATTTACCCACTAAAGGAGGGCCCTTACTCTGCGCCGGTGGCGTCATGAGTCCACGCGCGCGGGGTGGCTACCAGCCTAAGGAAAGCGTGAACTACTCCTACCCGCGCTCCTTTGCATATTACCTTGCCCCTGGAGTACTGGGAGTGGCCCGCAGGCCCCTCCCCCTGGGCGGGAACCTCCATAGGATGATGCCCGCCCCCTCAGACCTCAAATATGTGCTCACCGATAATGACCTTACCGCATGCCCCATACCTAATAAATACGACGACCTATGGAAAAAAGTCTAAAGGACAACTACACTGGCTAATAAATAACAGTATCCACGCATAGCTGAAGGGGAAAAAAGGCCTAACGACACATGGCATAAAATTACAATTCGGTTCACGCATGTTGCTCATAATCACAATATCTACGTATATCTACAAAGGGAAAAAAGGCCTAAAGACACATATCTTCAAATATAATTCGCTTTACACATCACTTTTCTACAAAGGGAAAAAAGGTCCTGACAACAGATCACCAAATACAACAACAGTCTACTCTCTCCCGCGGTCTATACCTCTGAAACTTACCATTAGACCGGACATAACGCTGCTTAAACTTTGTACCAAGGGATGGTGGGTGGGAAACAAAGAAGCCCCGAACGCGGGGCACAACGTTCAGCGAGGGAGCGTCCAGGGACAAGGGGGTCTCCTGGGCGCTCCCTACCTCTTATTCCCGAGGGGCCGGGTGGCCCCTCCTAACGCCCGCCCCCCCCGACCCGGAACCAGTCCATTGATTCCGGGTCAGGAGGGGCGCCGGCCAATCGGCGGTGGGCCGCGCCCCCAGGGCACGCCCCCACCGTCGAAGGACCCGAGGGGAGAGGGGGTGAGGCGGTCGCCGCGCCGCCATGCGTGCGGGGGGGCCGAGGGCCCCCCCTTTTCACATGGTCAGCGACTAGCTGCCGCCCCCCCCCCAATCCGGCACCCAACACCAAGGAACGTGGACACGAGACGTGTTTACTTTTTGGAAGGCGGGCGCTAGTCGCCCGGCCGTATTTATTAAAGTATGAAATTAAAAAAGGGTTTTAATTGCATAATCAACAATGAAATACAAAAATCAGCAGGACATTCAGTTATACAATCGTTATCAACAAGTTTGAGAGCCTGACCTTAACAAAACTCTAATACAAGTTGTTCCTAGCTTAACTAAACATCCTATCTTGATTTTTGTACATTTCTGGCCATATGGCAGGGTCACTACCGGTGTCAGGTCCTACAAGCCGCGCCTTCCCCTTAGAAGTGCGCATGCGCAGTGTTACCCCGGGAATTGCCCGGTCTACGCCCCAAACTCCATTTACCCACTAAAGGAGGGCCCTTACTCTGCGCCGGTGGCGTCATGAGTCCACGCGCGCGGGGTGGCTACCAGCCTAAGGAAAGCGTGAACTACTCCTACCCGCGCTCCTTTGCATATTACCTTGCCCCTGGAGTACTGGGAGTGGCCCGCAGGCCCCTCCCCCTGGGCGGGAACCTCCATAGGATGATGCCCGCCCCCTCAGACCTCAAATATGTGCTCACCGATAATGACCTTACCGCCACAGGCCAGTATTGTTAACCGACAATCTGGCCTCCCCCTCTAGCCCTTATCTAAGGACACATCCTCCTACCCCAGCCCTCTAGCCAAGCCCAGATATTGTCAGCCCATAGGACATTACCCTCTTCCGTCAGATGAACCCCGTCCTTCAAGTAATACTTTTGACCCCAAATGCACCCATGAGGTATTGACTGTAACACGGGGGTCCGGAACAACCTATCCAACCGTGTGTTGATCCTCTTTACCGAGTGATTCAACGCCCTGACCGAATCGCCCCCCCGCCACTGAAGTCGAGGTATTAGTTGAGACCATACTAGTGTGCACCCGGGGCAGGTCCTAGCTATCCAACCCGCTGTTGAGATAATCTCCTCAATCAAGATGCGCCTGCCCAGTGTTGCCAAATCGTTCTCCCCAAGGTGAAGTATCACCACTGACGGTGGAGCCCGCTGGCGTGCTAACAGCCCTTGGAAGAATCCCCTAAACTCGTGAAGACACAACCCTCCTCTGCCAAAGAACGTGATATTCAACCCTAGTTGTGCCGCCCTTTCCTTCTTGTCACCTGACAGGAAGACACATTCCGCTCGCTTCACATATGAATGACCAACAATCCAGACATTGTTCTTTGTTGTTTCCTGGTCGCCGCTCCGTGCCGATGAATATTGGCGGTGCCCGACGACAAATTCCTCCCCTGCGTAACAGGTCTGAGAAACTGTAAGAGAGCGGAAAAGAGACCAAGCGTGAGTGACAGGTAATCATAGCATGTCAATCTGAACATAACGTTTATAGCAGTCTGACGACCACCTCCCAATTGTCTTCACTCTTTCCACTGGGAGGCCCCCCGCCACCGCCTCAGTTGCTGCCCCAATCCTGAAGGAATGAGATCCAAAATCTCTAGGATCGAGACCCGCTTTTGTAACCCCTATTTCGAACACTCTCCTGAATTGATACCTGGTCAAGGGGCTCCCGTCGGCGTGACAGAGCAACGCCCTGCCTGCTGAACCGACCAATAATCCCATGAGTGATTCCACGTGCCTCACCGGGCAGCACGGGTTGGCGGGGGCCCGTTGCAGAACTATGGTGTGACCCCTAGCTTCTTGATCGGTCTTTGATTTCTCGATAATCACCCACATGGTGTCACCCCTTATCGTCACCCCAGCCTTCTGCAAGCCACCTAGTATGTCAGCCTTAGATCCTGCCACAAGTTCACTAATTCTCAGTGCCCCATAAAATGCCAGGGAGAATGCCGCCCTAAAAAGAAGCACTTCCCACTCTGAGTTACAAACAGTCTCCAGCGTGCCCAGTAAGGCTGTTAGCCGGGCCAACCCCATGGGCTTCCTCTTATCCTTCTGGTGTCCCTGAATACGGCGCCATCCTCTTAAAGCCTTGCGTATCATAAAGGTATTAGTGGGATCCCGGAAGCCCCTAGCTTGAGCGAAGAATGACACTGCTGCCCTATGTCTGGTTGCCGCTGCCACTGAGCGCCCCTCTTTGTGCATCCATTCTAAATAAGCTGCAAACCCATCCTCTTTCGCCCAAAGCACTTCCCACTGTGGCCCCAAGAAAGAACAATAAGACAGAAACGCCCCTTCGTAAGCCGTCTTGGTCCTGGGGGCTAGGCTAGCGACCACGAGGTCTTGTAATCTGGGGCACCAATCTGCCAAAGTACTGCTGGGAAGTGTGCTGGCGATGGGTCTGCTGTGGGGAGATGTTCCCTGAAAACCTGCATTTTGAAGCGAGAAAGGGCGTCAGCAGCATTGTTTAAAACACCAGGGACATGTTTGGCTCTAAAATTAGCATTCAGTTTAAGGCAACGCAGAACAATTTCTTTGATCAAACGAAGTATGAAAGGACACCGTGCCCCCTGCTGATTGATACATTCCACCACTGTCATGTTATCTGACCAAAACACCACTGATTGGTTACATAGGTGTTCGGGCCAAACCATCAGTGCCACCCATATTGGAAAAAGTTCCAGGAAGCCAATGTTGCCGAGCAAACCCCATGTGTTCCATTCTTCTGGCCATTGTTGAGCGACCCACCTATTCCCTAGGATGGCACCAAAGCCCACACTACCGGCCGCATCGGTCCATAGTCCTAACTCCGCTGATGTAGTGAGCGGGCCGGGCCAGACCACCCTACCGTTAAAATCCTCCAGGAATGCCATCCAAATAAGCATATCCTGGCGAATTTCAGACGATAGGCGCGTGCGGTGGTGCTTTTCCCTCAGCCCCTGCATCGCGTGCGCGATGGAGCGAGAGAAGGGGCGAGCCATTGGGATGATTCTTAGTGCGAAATTCAGTTGCCCTACCACCTCCTGTAATTGCTGCAGAGTGACCTTCTCCTTCCGGAGGCATAACTGTAGCGACGTCTTGAATTTGCGCACCTTGTCCTTAGGTAGTCTAAAACATTTCTCCATAGAGTCAATCTCGATGCCCAGAAATTCCAAGCAGGTGGTCGGGCCCACCGTCTTCCCAGGCGCAAGCGGGACCCCAAAAGCCCGCATGAGCACGCAAAATTCCTGCAATGCCAGTGCGCACTCCTGAGAACCCGCTGCACCGAGGAAGAGGAAATCATCTAAGTAATGCATGACCCTTTGATGGCCTGTCACCTGTCTCACGGCCCATTCAAGAAATGAACTAAACATCTCAAAGTAGGCGCAAGAAATAGAACAACCCATAGGCATGCATTTGTCCATGTAGAACCTATCCCTAAAGGTGAAACCTAAAAGATGTTGGTCTGCCGGGTGGACTGGGAGGAGGCGGAAGGCGGACTCTATGTCTGATTTCGCCATCAGTGCCCCGGGTCCAGTGGCCTGTAATAAGGTCACAGCCTGATCAAAAGAGGCGTACTTAACACTACAGATACCTTCGTCAATGGCATCATTCAGTGAGGCCCCCTTTGGCGCTGATAGGTTATGAATCAATCTGAATTGCCCCTTCTCTTTCTTGGGGACAACTCCCAGTGGGGAACACACAAAGTTGTGTACTGGCACTGCAGAAAAAGGGCCAGATATCCTGCCTAAGGAAAGCTCCTTGTCAATTTTGGCGGCCACAACAGCCGGATTGTGTGTGACTGATAATTGATTTCTACAGTGCGCACTGCCTGTGTATCCCCCGGCCGGGATCCTAAAACCTTTAGAAAAACCTTCCTGGAGTAGGGTGGCCGCTTTGTGGTCAGGGTATCTGTTCAAGAATGGAATCATTGCCACCACATCCACTGGAGTGGGGGGGCGTGACGTGTCTGACTTATAGTGGCTTTCCCCTACCCCTCTGTCCCGTGTTACCTTGCTTGGACCTACAGGTAGATTCTGGATGAGAGGGGTGCCCACAGGAGGCACATGCATGCCTAAACTTACACGCGGCCCTTGTGCAGGTACGCTTATTAAAATCCCAGCACACTCCTTTCTTCTCTGGCCCACCTGCCCTAAATTTCCCAGGTACTTCACTCGTTTGGGGGGGCCGAAAGGGCTGCTGCGGTCTAGTGAACACCCTGCCCGCACCGAACTGAGGGGGAGGTGCAGTGTCAGAGAACTGTTTGTGCCAGGCCATGGAATCTACCGAGTCCCATGGTAATGCTCTATTGAATTCCAATGCCTTCCTAAAATTTACATCATAACCCTTCCATGCTTCCCCAGAATACTGCTGACTCCACCCCACAATCCTGCTCGAGTAGCAAGCCAATGCAGCCTGCAGATCTGGAGGACGCTCAGCCTTAACTGCAGTGAAAACGGCCCATGCTTGCATCCAATTATTGAGATTTTCCTCAACCCTGAATCTAGTACACTGCGCCCTCCATTCACTTGGGAGCATCCACTCTTTCAGTGCTTTCGCCTGCTCCATTTCTCTATTATCCAATAATAAAGAATAAATGTACACGTATTTATCAGCCCAAATCATTTCTTTAACAGCTAAAGACACATGTTGAGCTAGATTTTCGCTCCTGGAAGGTACTACACCGTCCCCCAAGAGCGGCAATGCCACTTCCTTACCAAGCGCGGGCACCGGGGGCGGCTGCCCTTGTACTCCGTCCAGCTGGGGAACACTTGGACCTGCAAGGGGAGAAGAAATTGGCAATGCAACACTGTCGGCGATCGGTGCCGATCTGATTTTTTCTACGAACCTTGCCGCCTCTGCCGCATGGTCTGCAGAATTCGGGAAGGCTCCTCCTTTTTGGAGCCATGGCATCATGGCCGTTAACTGAGATAACAATTCGGGTGGCATTGAATCTACGTTACCCCCCGGGACAACAGGTACCACTGGGGTTATGCCCAGTGGTCCTGGCACAGCTGGCAGAGCGGGCGTCGGGTGCGGCCCGCCTGTACCCGGGATTGTGGGCACCGGTGCGGAAGCAGCCCCAGCGTCTACTGGTTGACCTGCCGGCACCGGCACCACAGGGGCAATGGGTGTAGGCACATGCGGGGGTGGGACCACCGCGGGCGGTGCGGCGGGTAACGTATCCCCTGGGCCTGGGGTGGGTACCGCCTCCTTGGGTCTTTTGGACCTAGGTTTCCCTTGCGGGGTGACAAATTCCCCTCTTGGCACTGGTGCCACCCTCTTGCGGACCGGTCTCCCTGACGGGCCCGGTGCCTCGCCATCTCTATCCTCCAGCCGGGCTTCCCGCTCCTTAATTTGTCCTAGCTGTTGTTTAATGTCACTCATCTCCCGCATCATAGCCCGCATCATAGCCTCCATGTTGGACCCCCTTTTTCCACCCCTTGGACCTGGCATGATGCTAACCCCCAAAAAAAAAAAAAAAAAAAAAAACACCCGCTGCCTACTTAATTCCCAACAGGTCAGCTGTGTGTACCTTTCAGATGGAGGGTCACCAGGGGGCTTTCAGCACCATGCAACGGCGACCGCAACACTAGCGGCTTGTCCGCTTATGTAAGGGGGTGAGTAAACCTAATGTAGACCCACCCGGCGGCCACCAGGAGCTATGAATGCTAGCCCCCCGTACCCCTCTTACCGACCCCTCCTGTATCCTCGTCGACGACGGTGATCTGCGGTCACAGCCCTCACCACGTTGCGTGCACTGTCTGCTGAAATGTGCCAATAATGTAGTTAAGGTTGCCTGCAATTGAAAACAAGTATTAATACCGTGTAATAAAGCAGTTGGAAACCCACGTTAAATACAGTGGACGGTTGAACCCCCCCTTGTAACCTCACAGTTGCTGTGCGGCACTAAAAAACTCCTTGTATCAATGGCCTTAAATTACACTTATGCAACAGACCGGTACACTCCTGAGCCCCTTTATTGTGCGCTTTTGTGCAACTACTTGAACAACAAGTTATTGACTAATTAATACCCCACAATAGTGACCAACACTTGAAGCAATGCCACGTTTGTATGCTTGAACAACAATTCACATACCAGTTAATACCATATAGTAGTGAAAACACTTTCAATAAATGTCACCTTGCTTTTATACCATTCGTGAACTGACAATTACCACATTAAATACTATGCAGTAGTAAACAATTACGTGCTCGAGTATCCTCCGCTCTTGTTCAATTTCAAAATTGCCCCACACCGGCCTTATTAGCCGTTCGCTGGAGTGCGCGCCAATTTCCCGGCGCAATTCGCTCCCACTCTCACTATGCTTCCAAACTTAGCTCCCTCCGGCCTTATTTTGCCGTTTAAATTGATTGTGCAGTCCAGTAATCCTTTGTAAAGCGTGTAATTCCTCGTTAGGACACTGTGTTGGGCCGTCCCCGATTACCGGAGCACCCCGCGACCCGAGCTCGATATTTAGCAGCCGGCCCGCTGCTCGACCCAGCCCTTCGCGCCCCCAATTACCTTGTCTGGTCGCCGAGGACACTACCCGGTGACGCACAGTTCTTGTTAATTGTAACGCGGACCCCTTCTCGGCAGTTGCCGCCTCACGTCCTCTTGCAGACGACGATCTCCTGACGCGGCTGGCTCCACGCGGCTGGCCTCCGTAACCCTTGATAACCTGGAAGGATAAAAAGGAAAAAACACCGCCGCCTCACGTCCCTGGCCGTCGACGATCTCACCACGCGGCTGCTTCCACGCTGTTAGCCTCCGGATCCGCCGACAGACCTGAACAAAGAAAGGAAAGATTACTAAACAAAGAAGCCCCGAACGCGGGGCACAACGTTCAGCGAGGGAGCGTCCAGGGACAAGGGGGTCTCCTGGGCGCTCCCTACCTCTTATTCCCGAGGGGCCGGGTGGCCCCTCCTAACGCCCGCCCCCCCCGACCCGGAACCAGTCCATTGATTCCGGGTCAGGAGGGGCGCCGGCCAATCGGCGGTGGGCCGCGCCCCCAGGGCACGCCCCCACCGTCGAAGGACCCGAGGGGAGAGGGGGTGAGGCGGTCGCCGCGCCGCCATGCGTGCGGGGGGGCCGAGGGCCCCCCCTTTTCAGATGCCGCCGCCCTGCAGCACCTTCAGCACGTCAGTGCGACATGCACTATGACATGCATTGCACAGGGTTCATGGAGGTAAGTGCACAGAAGGGGGCACTACATGTGCCCCCAGGGACACTTTTCCAGAGGCTACAAAGGGTGGGGGCTCTGTTTGGGGCCCCCAATCCCTTTCCAACAACCTTTTCATGATGGGGTTCGCGCCATGAAAAGGCAATCGGAAAGGGATATCATAATCCCAATGGCGTTGTCTGCTTCGCCACCGCCTCAATGCCTGGACGTTCCTCTGACTGCCGCACCTTCTGGATCCTGGCAGTGTCAATGGTCTTTCATCAGTGTAGTGTCAGTACGACTGCCAGTATCGTAATACAGCGGTCGGACTGAAGGGCTGCTGGCGGTCGGCCCCCTTCCGACGGGATGACGGCGGTCCAATCACCAACACCGTAATCAGGCCCATAGTATACTGACACTTACCATTCATTTATAAGTTTGTTGCAGACTTGCTGTGTCATGCCTTAATTTGCCCCTGCAAATAATTATATAAATGCTAACATATTTATTTCCTTTAAATAACTTTCAAACCAATGTTATCTACTGTTCGTTCGACCCACTCTCCTTCCCTTTATCATGCATAACTTCCAGTAATAGATACTTCCAGTTTTTTGGGGGGTATAAATCCAGGCATACTGATTGCTTGATTATGTTACAGATTTGTTGAAGGCACTGCTTGGGCTCACCAGATTATTCACTTGTACCAACAATAATACAATTCTGTGTAATTAATTTTGTTTGGTGTATTTTTTAACCCCTTAAGTGCTCCCGCCGGCCAACGGCCGTCGCGAGCACTACCTCCATAGTGCCGCGCACGTCCGTTGGCTGACGCGGCCCCCCCCACACATTAAAACCACCGCGGTGGAATTTGCGCTGCGGTTAAGCAGTTAACTCTCTATATATTTGTGGAAACAACTTAGGGCCTCATTATGATGTTGTCAGAAACTAAATCACCTGACTCCTTGTCGGATTTGGTTTCGACCGACTTGCGGTCAGCGGTTCCACCCAACTGATTATGATGCTTTCGGACACCGTTAGGGAGGTCTCTCATTTACTTCAATGGGAGCCTGTGTTCCGACCGACAACACAGGCTTCTATGGGGAAAATGTGTTGTCTGCGGAAAACTGTTCACTCTGTCGCGGGCACCCCATGGCATGGTGCCTGCCACGCTGTTCTTGATTTTACAAGGGGGTCCCTTGGGTACACCCTTGACGGCAAACTGGAGAGCTCAGGATGAAGGGGGCCTGCTAGGGGCCACCAAGTCAGTTTCCAAAAACCTTTTTGCGTCGGACAGACTGAGTTGGAAAGGCTGTTGGAATCCAACATCATAATTGGTCGGTTGGAAACGCTGTCCGTTGAGCTGTACAAATCGGCTCCGACCAGCCTGGATTCTCCGAATGACGGTCGGAACAGATTTGATATGACCAAACGGTTCCCTTTCCGACTGCAAGCATCGTAATTGGTCAGTCGGAACTGCTTTCGACTGAGTAGGGCGGATGGGTTCCGACACGCACTAGGGGAATCCGACTGTCGGTCGGATGCTTTCTGACCAACATCGTAATCAGGTCCATAGTTTTAAACCTGTGCTGTCCCATCCATATTTGCATAGCGGTCAAAACACCACCAGTACTTTCAGATACAAAAGATTAATTGAGTTGAAATATGTTTAAAAATAATAGTTACTCTTTAGTTTAAATTTTTTGACTATTGGTGTTACTCATTCTTTTCATTACCACACCTGTTCACTTTTGAATCTCTATTTAGAGCTTTGCTACACAGTTTATGTTTGCTACACACATGTATATGACCTTTTGTATGATCTATGTTAATTAAATAGGAATGTCACAACATCAATGGCCTTTTTGCCATTTTTTTAACTGCTATATATACAACATATAATGCAATTATTGATCGACACTGTTTATTTAGAACTAGTTGAATTAAGTTCTATGTGAACATCTGTTTTTTTGCTCATGTATTCACCAAGCATCCCTGACAGAATACAGGCAAACCCGATATGAATACATACATTATTTAGTGAGTGGAGGTGGTATTAATTCTTTAAGTCATTTTCGCAGAGCACCATGCATTTTTGCACTCCTGTACTTTTTAGTGTCAAGGGGTGCATTGTGAAAGCATGTCTCTGTCCCTGCTCTGGCTGCTGTGCAGAACGAGACACAAAGTAAAAACCAGCCTCATCAATATTCATGAGGTGGGGCTATGCTCTTCACCGCCCACAGCCCCTTTGAGCATCACCGAATCTGTGCTTGCAGTCCTGGAAGGATGGGGCCGATGGCAGTAGAATGCAGCGCTATAACTCCATTGCACTGCGATCAACTCTGTTTGTGCATCTGCTCCTTTCATTTGCTCAGACAGATTAGACATAAATACTTTTTTCATTTATGCTCTTTGGAAAATTGCTAATTGCTATTATTCTTATGGTTTATGAATGTAATCATCATGTGTACATACAATATGACACCACCCGATGTGACTCCATGGCACTTTACGCTCTTGTCCTACCAACTCTAGTTATCATTGGCCAGCCATTTTTCCATTATCCTTAATTATTCCTTCACTATTTGTTTTTACGTCTCATTATGAGTGATTTCATTACTGTGCCCCTCGTCGGCTGCCCACTCGTTTGCTCCCGCTATATTGCCACCAGAGCCAGTCTGTGAGCCTGCATCTGTTTCTAGACTCGCGCGGTGTCATCATCACCACAGCTATTGCGTCCAACCTGGAACATGGCCCTGTTCCTTTCAAAAACACTTTCTCTTTCCAACTGGAATTGTTTTCAGAAAAGAAAAAATACCAAGGCTATGTTTCAGGTCAGACCAATTAACTAATGCAGCGCTAGATAATGCGGCTCGCGAGGCTGCCTCGCGACTTCGGCAGCCTCGTGGCACGCTTTAAAGCCTGTCCTGACACACACGGCACGCGCTAGATAATGGCGGCTCGAGAGGATGCCTCGCGACTTCGGTAGCCTCGTGGCAAGCTTTAAAGCTTGTTCTGACACACACCGGCACGCGGCAAAAGGGGAGGCATGAGACTACGTTTCACACACAGAGAATCGGAATTGTGTTGTTCTTTTTGGTCCAGTAGTTGTTTTTTGGGAGGCAGAGGAATGTCACTTGAAGTCATGGATATAAATATAATTTCAATGATAGTGGATTGCATTTCATGAGCCATTTTGCACCTTCCCTTGACTGCATAATCATGCAATTTTAATTCCTTATTGTTGCATTTATTTTCCTCTCCAATTGTACACTTTGCATTACTTTGCCCTTAGCTGTGCAATGTTCAGGTCGTGCTTGCCAATCAGCTAGCCTAGAATAGGGTATATTGATAATGTATTGTGCCTCGGTTTATCTAACCCCATCCTGTGTTGTTTCTCTTTTTCTAAGGTCGTGTGTTGGTGTGTTGGTGTTTTTCGCTTTCCCCATCTGTGGAGCAATTCATAGGCATTTTGAATTTTACTGTGTCAGTGATATGAAATGACATTGTTATTAATGCCATGATGCATTTTAACATTTCATATTTACAGACTGATTTGTGGTAATTTTTTACTTCTTGTATATTATGCTATATTAAAATCGATTTATATATATTAAAAAGGAGGCCACCAAATGGCAACACTTTCTTAAAACTGACGATTGTTATGTTTCAATGCTTCAACATCAATTGCTAATCTGTTTTACATAGCTTTGTTTGTTTTTATATATAGCACCAAAAGGACTTGAGGCGCTTGCATGAGCACACCAGTCACATTACACATTCATTCAATTGGGTATTTACTCAGAATCACAAGATGTTGAGCTGCTTCCGAGACTCGAACCTGGCGCTTGATGAAGATGGTGGTGAGACCTCCACCGTCAGGCCGTCGGTAGTGGCCCCACCGCCATTTGCCCCTGCAGGTCCGCCCTCCGCATTACGATGGGGGTGAGGAGGCATCTTGCAGAGGGACTGTCCACCACGGTTCCGACAGGGTTAAGGAGCCTGTTGGACCATCGGAGGGACAGTAATCCCTACAATAGGGGTGGTGCCTGTGGAATTACAATGTCCCTTTTTGCCGAAAAGGCAGATGGAAAGTGACTCTGAGGGACCCTACCCGACCCCATGGCCCTCCAACTCATAGTCGGGCGGTCCTGCTTCGCCCTCACTCTTTTATCCCTCCACTATCCTTGTCAATCAAAATTACCAGACCATCCTTTTCAATCAAAATTAACAGACTAACATGTTCACTTCTCAAATTCCATATCGAACTATACTAATATACTACCCAAATAACTGAATAACATATCTACTGCTCAAATTACTTCATATATTTTACTATACTAATTTTCAACACTAATCCTTTTTTCGGTTCCGGAGTGGCGTGCTACTCGCCAGAAAAGCGCTTCAACACCCATCAGGGGTAACAAGTGCTATATGAATGCAAATCTTTCTTCCCCTTTTATCCCTCTTTTTATCCTATCTTTCTCACTCCAAGTAACTGACTAATATCCACCACTGAAATTACTTCATATTTCACCATATTAATTCACCACTAATCCTTTATAGGCTTCCTGAATAGCGTGCGTCAACAAGCGCTATATAAATACAAACCTTTGTCCTCCTCTATCCTTCTGCTATCATTGCAAATCCAAATAACTGACTAACCTATCCACCACTTAAAATGTACTTGCATGTTTCACTATACTAATTCAACACTAATCCTCTATGGGTCCCGGAGTAGCGTGCTACTCGCCGAAAAAGCGCTTTGATGCCTCGTCAGGGGTAGTAAGCGCTATATAAAATGCAATTACAATACAATACAATAATCAGTCCCTTGTCTTCCCTAAGTATTTATTAAAATGTCATACCACCCTGTCTCTCAACAGACCATGCTAAGCAAGAAAGTTATTTATTACAAGTGAGTACATTTTCTAAACCATTACTGCTCCAAGCGAGCATATGCTGACAGACTTAGTGAATACTTCAGAGGGCATTATACCATGAGGTAATTGCCGGTAAGCGTTATGTGTCTTCTGCCTGTGACACATAACATGGCTTGTGGGCGATTTTCTCACAATAATATCCTCTGGAACATGTATTAATCTATAGAGGTAGGGAACACATTCACAAACATGCTAGTGAACATTTTAACGTTGAACACTTTGATAGTCTCTTTGGCTTTAAAGCTCCAGACAGGTCAGGGTAAGTCAGGTAGGAAAAATGACTCAATTTGTAATAAATATGTAGAGGACTGAATTACATGGAAAGGTCCAAGGGATTGGAGTGAGAAGAGTCAATAAGGAAAGTATTGTTATATCACGTTCTGTTAAAACTTTCTAAAACTCCCCAGATACAGCCTCCTACACCACAAACAAGAGTCAATGAATAAAGGTATGAGAAATTGATTTAAAAACCTAAATCGAATTAGGGAAAAATGTCCAACACATTTCATTAGGTTTCAGTTGTGTGAGAAAGACTTGCCAAATACACATTTTAATGAGAAATCTACTTTTTGCTATTCTACATCCCCAAAAAACGATTTGACTTTTTTCTAGGGAATTTTGCCAAGAATTTCACCACAAATGCAAGTCAACATGGGCAGAATAATTAATTTTCACCCTTGCCTACCAATAGATTGAGAAAAGAAAGAGCGCAAAATGACACATTAGTCCCGATGGAAGGGGTTCCAATGGAAGGGGTTCCAGCGCTGAGAATATTTCTTAGAACAAAAATATTTTGAACACTTTATACAACGATAATTAAATGGATTATTGCTGCAGTAACAGAATGTAACACAATGGAATGACATTAATTTGCAAAATTCTCAGTCCATCTCATAATTAGGCGCTTTTGCATGTGAAAATCTGAGCTCTGTTGATTGAGCAAAGGTACACAATACGAAATCATCATAAGATGTCACATGACATGGAGCACTCGAAAACTGCTAGCCTTCAGAACTAAGGCCTAGATGTATCAAGCCTTTTGCGAATCGTAAAGGCCGAAATTCGCAGAATTTCGGCCTTTGCGAATCGCAAACGGTCTATTTGCATGTTTTGGCATGCATCAAAAATTCGCAAATTAAGGAAATGCAGAAATTTGCGATTCCTTATTTTGCCATAGCATTTAAGGAATCGCAATTTTGCGATTCCTTAAATGCTATGTATGTAGCATTTTTCAATTGCGAATTTTGGTTCAGAAATCGCAAATTACCACCAACTTGTCCTCCTGGCCCATAGGAATGCATGGGAAATTATTCCTTAATTGCAAATTCGCAAAATGCAAATTCGCAAATAAGGAAGACTAAGAAATCGTAAAAAAATAGCAATTTTCTACATACATTCCATTTTGCGATTTCTAAATAGCGATTCCTTAAAAATCGCTATTTAGAAATCGCAAAATTGAATGTTGATACATCTGCCCCTAAGACACTGAGATCAGTACCACCAACGTCTTACATTGCACCCTATCTAGAGGTTTGAAAGTGGTGCTTCCTTAAAACATAACTTTTGGAAAATTGGCCAAATTATGTCTTTCACTGCAATCTTTGCAAAGTATATAAAAAAAGATATTACTTATTCAGAAAATGAATTTGTAAACAGTTCTGCAGAAGAACCAATGGAATATTCTTTTATTTCAAGGTTCGTACACAGCTCTCAGTAACACTGATTCTTAATTGCAGCAAATCGCATATCTGAATATGATGCAGTTGCAGTCATGATACCAACACATCCAGCACATATGTGTGGGAGAGCCTGATTCAGAGTCTGCACCATCAAAACATTCCCCAGAAAAAACCATTGCCAGGTGAAATAGCACCAGTTTAAATAGAATGCCAGGAAGCAATATTCATCATGTACCTGTGCCTGCTATGAGCTACTTAACATTTCAGTAGGTACTGTGCCATAAAATAAAAAGTAGGCGATACAAAAGGGGATGATGGACGGAGCGTTTGAGCAAATCAAACGCTCACCCCCAGTCAACTGATCTGGGTTTAATCCATCACCATTCTTTAGCGCACTCAGCCACCCCAGTTCAGACATGGCCATATGCAAATCAGTCTGACCCTGTGCCTCATGGGAACAGTCCAGCCCGAACTGCCAAGCCATGTCTTCCCTGGACCAGAAACAAGCCTCCTGGGACTGGTTTCGGATTCATAATCCTCATCAGCCAGGCTATCTTGAATCCAGTGGCCAAGTGAGCAAGAGACTCACGTCTGAGCATACCCTGCCACACTTCGGGCAAGCAAAGCGATACAAAAGGGGATGATGGACGGAGCGTTTGAGCAAATCAAACACTCACCCCCAGTCAACTGATCTGGGTTTAATTCATCACCATTCTTTAGCTCACTCAGCCACCCCAGTTCAGACATGGCCATATGCAAATCAGTCTGACCCTGTGCCTCATGGGAACAGTCCAGCCCGAACTTCCAAGCCTGTCTTCCCTGGACCGGAAACAAGCATCCTGGGAACGGTTTCGGATTCATAATCCTCATCAGCCAGGCTATCTTGAATCCAGTGGCCAAGTGAGCAAGGGACTCACGTCTGAGCATACCCTGCCACACGTAGGGCGAACAAAGC
This sequence comes from Lissotriton helveticus, assembly GCF_964261635.1. Lineage (NCBI taxonomy): Eukaryota > Metazoa > Chordata > Amphibia > Caudata > Salamandridae > Lissotriton > Lissotriton helveticus. The sequence goes on along the minus strand of NC_136067.1, from coordinate 1,843,951,611 downwards.
GATACAAAAGGGGATAATGGACGGAGCGTTTGAGCAAATCAAACACTCACACCCAGTCAACTGATCTGGGTTTAATCCATCACCATTCTTTAGCTCACTCAGCCACCCCAGTTCAGACATGGCCATATGCAAATCAGTCTGACCCTGTGCCTCATGGGAACAGTCCAGCCCGAACTGCCAAGCCTGTCTTCCCTGGACCGGAAACAAGCATCCTGGGACCGGTTTCGGATTCATAATCCTCATCAGCCAGGCTATCTTGAATCCAATGGCCAAGTGAGCAAGGGACTCACGTCTGAGCATACCCTGCCACACGTAGGGCGAACAAAGCGATACAAAAGGGGATGATGGACGGAGCGTTTGAGCAAATCAAACACTCACACCCAGTCAACTGATCTGGGTTTAATCCATCACCATTCTTTAGCTCACTCAGCCACCCCAGTTCAGACATGGCCATATGCAAATCAGTCTGACCCTGTGCCTCATGGGAACAGTCCAGCCCGAACTGCCAAGCCATTTCTTCCCTGGACCGGAAACAAGCATCCTGGGACCGGTTTCGGATTCATAATCCTCATCAGCCAGTCTATCTTGAATCCAGTGGCCAAGTGAGCAAGGGACTCACGTCTGAGCATACCCTGCCACACTTAGGGCGAACAAAGCGATACAAAAGGGGATGATGGACGGAGCGTTTGAGCAAATCAAACACTCACCCCCAGTCAACTGATCTGGGTTTAATCCATCACCATTCTTTAGCTCACTTAGCCACCCCAGTTCAGACATGGCCATATGCAAATCAGTCTGACCCTGTGCCTCATGGGAACAATCCAGCCCGAATTGCCAAGCCATGTCTTCCCTGGACCGGAAACAAGCATCCTGGGACCGGTTTCGGATTCATAATACTCATCAGCCAGGCTATCTTGAATCCAGTGGCCAAGTGAGCAAGGGACTCAGGTCTGAGCATACCCTGCCACACTTAGGGCGAACAAAGCGATACAAAAGGGGATGATGGACGCAGCGTTTGAGCAAATCAAACACTCACCCCCAGTCAACTGATCTGGGTTTAATCCATCACCATTCTTTAGCTCACTCAGCCACCCCAGTTCAGACATGGCCATATGGCCATAAAATAAAAAGTATTTAGAACTGATACTGTTACATGTCAGTGGGTTGCCATAAAATGCCAGGGGACTATAATGTTACTTCACTAGTAGGAGGGCAACTATATATTTTTGTCCACATTTAACATTCAGATTCAATTGCTTGTAGCTGTAATCACTCTTTTTGATTTCAGTTCTTGCATGCAAAGTCTTTCTTTTCTTTTCTCAATCAATCGCCAAACATTAGTATCTTTTTATATAAAGTTATTTTTTATTAAATATCCAATTTTCCAACATCACTTTGACAGACCAAGCCAACGCATTTCGGGGAATATTATCAAGAACATCGTTAAAATTATAGCCGGTTCAGTGGCAGAAAACTGCCGCTAAAGCAGCGATAATGGGCTTGATAATTCTCCAGGGCATATTATCAAGCCCATTATCTCCACTTTAGCTGCAGTTTTCTGCTGCTAAACCGGCAATCATTTTTAACGCCGTTCTTGATAATACGCCCCTAGGTATTAAAAGTTATCGCCGGTTTAGCGGCAGAAAACTGCCGCAAAAGTGGCGATAATGGGCTTGATAATATGCCCTGGAGAATTCCGATAGAAGTCCATGTTCTGGTGTGAACATGGGCTTCTATTGGAATTCTCCAGGACATATTATCAAGCCCATTATCGCCGCTTCAGCAGCAGTTTTTGTCGTGGAAACAGGACAGACTGACCTCCGGTGGGCGGTCCCAACCGCCTAATCACGATGCGACTGCACATGGTGCAGCCGCATACTCCTATTCCTCTATGGGAGCTCGTGTTACGGCTGTAAACTGGCCTTAACACAGGCTCTCATAGAGGAATGGGAGTATGTGTTCATCCCATTACCCCGTGGCAGGCACCTCAAGGTACCTGCCATGGGGGTAAAGGATCAACAAGGGGGCACCCATGGCACCCCTCAGCCCTCAACTGGAGGCTGAAAACAGAAGATGGCCCTGCTAGGGGCCCCCAAACACACTTTCAGGCAGGGTTTCCATTTCGGAAAGTCTGGCATGGAAACCCTACCAGAAACCATGTATCGTAACCCAGAAGGCAGAAACGCCTTCCATTTGGATGCGGGTCTGTTTCCGACTGGCACACAGGCTCTTGAAGCCCATCAGAAGCCAGCCAGAATGAGCGGCCAGTGTCAATTCTGACCGGCTGTAACATAATCAGCTGGCCAGAATTGAAACCGATGATGAGTGTCGGAAAGCCTCCAAACTGAGGTCGGAGGCTTTATGACACTCATCGTAATCAGCCCCTATGTGTTCAATTAAATACGTATAATAACATGAAACATTATATTTAATTAAAAATATTCAGATTAGTAAACATTTATTTTCAAAATGAACATTTGTAAATATTTTCAATTCTTTAAAAATCACAAAATAATTTTTAAAAACTATTTGGGTTGACAGAAAAATAAATAGCTATTATTGTTATGTTTAAAACTACCACCTTATGTTAAAATGAAAGCTGAACAATTTGTGCTGACCTCATCCAGGGGCAGGTCAAGATTGGGTTGCTTTCATGAGTTATATGGCTGCAGTGGATGAGTCCGATCAGAAATACTCCTGGGACTGCATCACGGGCAGCCACTCTGTTGCTCAGCATATGTTAACAAGTGCCTCAAAGTTGGAGTTTTACTTTCAATGGCATAGTCCAGATGGCAAATGATTGCAAAGTGTCAATGCTAGCCACAATATCATTCCATTTGGGCATAGAGCTTCACAGGTTCATAAAAAGTGCATACCGCTGAGGCATGGTCAGGCAAGTGCCACAGTTTCAACAGCATGGTCTACAGGGAGATCTACCCATGCACACTTTGAAGTGATGCCAATCCTCTGCTCTAGTGATAGTGACTGCCTCTGAACCAGGAGCATGCCACTCACACTCTTCACATGTCTCTGTTTGACGGACCCACTGCAGGCATGTTTATTCCTTCCTCGTTTTCTGGGCGAACTCTCCAGGCATTTAGGGACATGGTAACATCTCTTCCATCAGATCAGGCTCCAGGCGATGTCCCTTAACCTCTGGAAAGCTTACTGTCAGACAGATACCAAATATGGTTGCACAATAGTCCTCTGGGTACTCTCTGGAGCAACTACTCCTTGGTCAAAGAGAACTTGAAACTGGAACAAGTGGGGCATTAGATTCCCTTTAATTCAGAGGTCAGTGAAATGGGTTTTCTCTTTCTGCACTTTTAGAACTGGTTTGGGTTACTTCTCCTTTCATGTGTCCTTCTAGGGCTGTCTTCAAGATTCAGCATGTATCTCAAGTGATACTCTTCACAACAGGGTCAGCTCCAGCCACACCTGACAGTGCTCAGGAAGATGGGCAAAATACTGACCCCTTCTGATGAGGATCACTCCAAATTTGGGCGTTCTTGCCTACAAGGAGACGCCAGGCTCCCCGAAGGGCCTTCTCTTCATGGAGAGTTTTATTAAAACCCTGAGAAAATAGGCCACTGCCTTCAGTAAGGTGCAGAATAACATAAGACCATTGTTCATCAAAATAATTTTTGGAAGGGCTGACAGGAGGCGACTGGCTGTCTGCCACAAACAACAAAGGTCCCAGCTGGGGTATGGAAGGAGTTTCCATGTGCATAACAGATACTTGCTGCAAAGGGGACAAGCCCCTTGCTCATGTGGCATGAATCCAGGGAGCTGGAGATCAAGGTTAGGTTCAACCCTTCAATTGGTTCTTCCCATTCAAAGGTAGAGGGTAGGTTACGTTTTTTCACCCAAACTTGGTCTGCCATTACAAAGGATTCGTGGGTATTACAGACTCTGAAAGGTTTCAAAATAGAGTTATAACTGGCTCCTTACCAGAAATGTCAGCCAGGTAAGTGGCCTTTAGATCAGGAACAATTGGCACTGGTAGATTCAGAGGTGGCACAAATGTTGCTCAAGGGAGTATTGTTTTCCTAGAGAAGAAAATGTACAAGGGCTGATGTCCCATAATAAACTTGAAAGAGCTTAACAGGTTTCTGATTCACAGGCACTCCAAGATGGAAGGAATCCAGTTTTTGCGGGGCATTTTACAAGAAAGGGACTGGCTTGAGAAGTTGGATTTCAAGGATGCCTACTTAAAAATTCCTTTGGATCCAGGTTCTCAGAAGTATTTCTGATTTCCTTTGGCCTGTCGTCAGCCCCTTTGTGTTTCACCAAAAATTCTGCACCGAGTTGTTGCTTTCTTGAGAAAGAGAGGGGTACACTTATTGATTTATCTAGACGACCTGCTACGGATGTCTTAAGAACACAGAGAATTGCTGAAGTACATGAAGTGGTCAATGGATTTCTTTGAATCTTTGGGGTTCATTATCAATGTGGAGAAGTCAGTAGTGATTCTTGCTCAGAGTTTAGAGTTTTTGATGTTTCAGGTAGTTATATGATACAATTATGTCTCCTTCAAAAAAAGTTGACAGAGATCAAGAAGGAGGTAGCTTATGTTCTATCAAGGATGTGGTGTCTTTGAGAGGTCTGGCAAGAGTGGTAGGACTTTTACCATGTGCCGTTCAGGTCATTCCCCCAGGTCAATTGCATTACAGGGCTCTACAGAGGCTGAAATTCATATGTTAAAGGAAAGGTCTGTGGTATGCAGATACAGTTCCCCTGTCCCAGGAGGCTTAGGGGGACCTTCAATATGGATTGAGAAACTGGCAAAGCAATTTTTGTAAATGTCCCGGAATTTACTCTGGAGTTGGATGCAAGCAACCATGGTTGGGATGAGAAAGTATGAGAGATAGAAACGGCGGGGGGGGGGGGGGAAATGGTCCTGGGAGGAACTCCCCTTACAAATAAATTGCCTGAAGATGATAGAAGGCCTGAATGTTTTGATGAGTATCAGGTCCTTTAAAAAAATCCTTGTAGTATTCATCCCCATGGACAATTTCATTGCAATATCCTATATCAATCGTCTAAGGGGACCAAGATCAAAACAACTTGCAGGGGAGCGTGGCCAAGTGCGGACGGAGATGCCTGCGTAGCGAGTGAGCTCCGCAGTCAGTGAGCCCGCTCGACAATCCTGCCCAACTATTCTGTGGTCCAGTGTGCCTCCCCGGGTGGCGGAGGGAAAGCGGTGCCGGGTCCGCCTGCCCTGGAGTCTTTGGCGGCCTCCATCGCGGCGCGGAGTCTGATCATGGAGGTGGGCCTAGACTGGGCCTTCAGCCTGGGCCCACAGTGAAGAGTGGTGCCCGGGTGTGCGCACTTCCGGCAGGCCGGTTCGTAGAGACCGCGGCCACGGTGGTTGCCTGAGTGACGGCTGGTGCGAGGCTCCGCTCGCCTATGAAGTGACCTGCGCTCCGCTGTTGTGGTGGAGCGCGGGCTACGAAAGGCGGTAGAAATTGAGGAACTCTGGTGGCTCCGGTGGTGGCGGACTGCGACAGAGGGTGAGGCTGCGGGACCCGGAGAGGCGGTCAGCGGCGCCTCGCGATTGTCAGAGCCTCCGAACCCTCCCCCCATCCTCATCGGCCCTGGCGATGTCGGCTCGCTTGTGAGTAGAGTCATCGTGCATTTTAATGGGCAAAGAGGAGGCGGTGGTGAAGTACTGGAATTGGCTGGGAGGGAGTGAGGCCTCCCCACTGTATTTTTTACCTCTGACCCAAGGGTGAGCGCTGAAGGCATTGGGTCTGCCCTCGTTGACTGCACCAAAGTTCCTCGGCTGCAGGTGGAGGGGAGCCCTGTGGCCGGCTGGGAGTGAATGACGGGGATGACCACTGCTGCCTCCGAGGTTGAAGACATGTGAGCGTTTGAGGATGTGCAGGTGGGGACCCCCCAGAGTAGCTGCCTGTGGTGAGGAGCTGCACCTTTGGCATTTCAGGACGCTCTTTGGTGGTTCGAATTTTGGAGTGCGGTGCTGGGCGTCCTAGTGGTCTGACTCCTGTGACTGGCCCCCGGCTGTGTGTTGCAGCTTGAAGGATGGAAAGGGTGAAAGGTGCTGGGGCCAAGGGCTCAAAATCGGTCCAGGCAAATAAATTAGATCGATACACTATCTCTAAGGACACGCAAAAGGGGAGGCTCTCTGAGGACTCAGCGAAGGGGACCCCGCCTGGGGAAGAACCTGAGCTTTCCCTAAAAGATGTCATGGATGCAATAACGTGGGTCAAAGCCTCGCTCGAACACAAGATGGACTCCATGGCTATTGATATCACTTTGATTCATGCAGACATGGGGAAACTAATGAGAAGGTGAAGCAGGTTGAGCTCACTACTTCCAGCCTTGTGGATGATGTCTCCCAGTTGCAAATGGAGGTCAAGGAATTGCGAGACTCCCGGGCGGATATCAGCCTCAAACTGGATGATTATGAAGGCCGCCTCCGCCGTGACAATTTATGCATCTTAGGTGTGCCGGATAAATTGGAGGGTCAGGCCCCTGACCTCTTTGTGGAGGATCTTATCCTTAACCATCTGACACCGAAGGGCCTCAGTAAGTTCTTTGTAGTTGAACGGGCACACAGGGACCGGGGCGGCCGTCCCAGACTGGGTGCTCCCCCGCGGCCTGTGTTGGCTCGGGTCCTTAACTACCGAGACAGAGATGCTGTCCTCCAGAGCTCGAGGGCCAGCACCCCTCTCAGATATGAGAACGCCACCATCTCTTTCTTCCCTGACTTTATTCAACAAGTTCAAAAGCAAAGGAAAACCTTTTTGTCAGTGAAGCGAGAACTACGAGAGAGGGGCATGAAGTACTCGGTGCTGTTCCCTGACTGTCTCAGGATTGAGGCGGAGGGCCAAGAGTGGTTTTTCGAGCAGACGGAGGCGGTGATGGAGTGGCTCGAGTACCGGAGCTCTCAGGCCCCAACAGATGGAGGAAAGGGCGGTGGAGCGGATGCTCAGCCTTCCTGAACAAGTGGCCAGTGGGGTGTTTGAGGGGTTTCCGGGGATGGCGGGTGGGGTGTGTGTGTGGGGGGAGGGGGGGCATGTCACTGATATGATTGATGGGTGCCGTGGATTATATATCTACACGAGTGGACAGACCTCCAGACATGTTATGGTATTAGATAGGGGACTGACCGGGGCTCACGGTCTTCAACCCCCTAAGTAAAATGTTTTGTTCTTTCTTTTGAATGTTCAGGGCGACAGGCACTCTGCAGTTTTGAAAGGGCAGTTTTAAGCCTAATGGGCAGGGCAGCAGGCTGGGGGGGTTTGGGAGGGACAACTTGTCTCATTTGTTGGGTGGTTTGTTAACTAAGTCAGCACATTGCATTTGATTGTTACGCAGATTAAAGAGGATTGTCGAGTGTTCTATGAAGATGATGGGGGTAGAGAAATCAAGCTTTTGAGTTGGACCGTGAATGGGTTAGGGGACAAGATTAAGCGTGGTGTGGTCCTTCAATATCTTAAGAGGCACTTGCCAGATGTGGCATTACTCCAGGAGACGCATTTAGTGGGGAACTCATGCAAAGCCCTGCATAGAATGGGGTATGAGCTAATGGCGCATTCACGCTAAAAGCTGTCACCCGACTAATCAACTTAAAGCAATACCATATGGCGAAATGGTGAGAGCACGGCGTAACTGTTCCTTAGACCGTGACTTTGAAAAGAATCTGAAAGATATGTCTACTCGTTTCAGGAGGAGAGGGTATGAGAAAAAAGTGATTGATACAGCAGTTACCAGAGTTAAGAAACTCAGACGTAAGGATACGCTTAAGGTAAAATCAGAGAGAGTTAGAAATGACACAGAGGTTAAAGTCAGAATGATCTCACATTACAGTACAGAGAGTACTAAACTCTACTCAATTCTTAGGAAACACTGGCACTTACTGATGTTAGATCAAGATATTACACCATACATTACCCGGTATCCTTCTGTAACATTTAAGAAAGGGATGACACTGACCAACATACTCAGCCCCAGTTACCCTAAGAAACTTGAGAATAAAGCTAGGCTATCTAAATTTAAAGGCTTCCACAGATGTGGAAGATGCTCTTCGTGTAGATGGGCTAAGAAAAAAGTAGTAAATTTCAATTATAATGACACTGGTGAAAACACCATAGAGATGTTCATTAATTGTGATACCACCTTCGTTGTTTACTTTATCGTATGTAGCTGTGGGGTGATATATGTTGGGAGCACAAAAAGGAGGCTCAAAGACAGAATGTCAGAACATTTTAGAGTAATCAAACAGGGGGATACCCGCTACGCAACCGCAGCTCATTTAGTGAGAAACTCTCAGGACAGAGCAAAACATACTTTCAGTTATCATGGCATTGATCACTTAAAACCAGATCCCAGAGGGGGGAATAGGATACTTACACTTAGAAGGAAGGAAGTTACATGGCTAATCAAATTGAAAGCTGTAGAAATGGGCCTTAATGTGGACCATGAATATGAATTTTTCCTATGAAATGAATAACTGTGGCTATTTTCCTTAATATACTATTTATGAGGTGACCGGATTTACTGTAATGTTTAATAATTAACAGTGCTGAGATATAACCCTCTTATAGCTTAATTATAGGGAAAGGATGTATGATCAGTTAGGCCCTGCAAAGATATTTATAATGATACACATAATCTGTAGATACTATGTATGAAACTATCAAAGATAATATACTAGAGGATACTGAGATCAAGACATATTTAGAATGGATTATTAGGAGTGATTTTATTTGATGTTGATAGTGTGTATAATTATACTTTGATACGATCTTTGTTTCCAACATATACTGAATATGGTATAAATAGGAATTTTAATGACCTACTGAATCCCCTACTTCTAAACTTGAATTTCCTGCACTCTTGCCTGTATTCCTTAACCTGAATCCATGCGACTGGATAACGAGGCAAACTGCTGGTATCTTTCCGCTTTGTACAATCAGCATAAGTAAGTAACTGACTTTGTGAGATGTAATATAACATGAGGAAGACAAATAGTTATGGATGCTCCATCGAGTAAATTCGTAGATAGAAATAACAGTGTAATTTTTATGACGAACCATTTTAGGATGTTGTCTGGACCTGACATACAATACACGATTGACGTATCCGCCCCTATACAGACGCGCCAACCCAAGAGATTAGAGTGTATCTGACCACCTACAGGAGGCGATCGTCCTGAGAAGGTGACTGAATTTCGCAGACATGCGCGTTACAGTGTACACTGTGATATAGCGATCTAAACTGGGGAGAATGGACAATAAGTAGAAAGTGTTTACCAGGACACAACTGGACAAAGAGGATATTTAGAATAATATAACTTTTATGAGTGTCTGAAACTACCCGAGATACGCGATCGTGAAATGTACATCTTACACATGCCTAAATAATCTCGATCTCCTATGAGATTGAGGTTTTCTTGACTGTCTTAAGATGGCGACTAAAAATCTACAGACATGCGCGTTACAGTGCACACTGTGAAACTGCATTTTTAACTGGGGAGAACGTATAATAAGTGTAGAGTGTTTATATAGACACAATTGTATTAATAGGATACTTTGAATAATACAATTTTTACAAATGCTTGTTACTACTGGAAAAACGCAATCGTGAAATGTATACGTAACATATGTCTAAATAACTTCGATATTACGTGTAACATGTGGTATAACGCGGGAGGAGGATATAAGTTAGTTATAGTTGCTAAGACAGTAATAGAAGAATTTTCGTATACAAACTACGGACTTTACAAAGATGGCGCTTCCCGCCTTCACATATGTATAAAAAGATTCAGCAAGATGGCGCGATACTAGGACGCCGATACGGAGAAACGCGCTCCGAAGCACAGGACATTTGATACGAGGTGAGGTCCCCCTGACTAATCTAGATAAGAATATGACATTATTTATGTATTGGAAGGAATAGTGTAATTTAATACGTGCCCCCGGTCTTTTAGGTGACAGACAGCGGCACCTTGATCTTAAAAGAAAGATACATACTGCGAGAGCCCGATTCGCTTGGGAGATTTTGCAAAGGCAGAGGTAAGAGAGTTATTATGGGGGCAATAATGTGCAAATCGCACAAAAATGATCAGACATGTTAGGCTGAACATGTTGTTACCATAATTATATGCTAATAATGTGAATAGCAGGTTTATCAATAGCGAATATCAACTTATTTATTTTAAATATAGACTGTGAATAAGAAAGACAAATTTGGACAGATTGATAATGGTCATAAATATGATTATTTCAGACGTGAAGTGCAATACCAGTATAAGGTTTATCTTTGGGAAGTTGAATTGAGCAACGTGGAGAGATATAGGTAGGAAGGTTCGTAGCATGGTCGCATCTCTTTACTTTATATTAACCTACTGTATTTAACTACATTTATCTGATATAGAACTAACAATTAAGTGGAGGCTACATATCCCACTTATTATGAGTATTTTACTTGGGTGTCTCAAGCTTGAACTTGGTGGTGAGCAGAAGATCTATGACCTATTTTCTTACTTTTGAGCACTGGTGTGTTCAGGGATGTGTCCCTTTGATATTTGGTTTAATTTTAAACTATCCTTGTCATACAGAGGGCAAAATAAGGATGTAATGGTGATGTTGTACTCTGTTTGGGTTGCAGCCCTGAGGAAGTCTTTGGTCAGATTAGACCAGACGAAACACGTGTTGGCTGCACTTTTGTTGAAGAATGTTGAAGAATGTTTTCAATGAAGATGGAAATTGAATCATACCAAGAATAAAGACAAACAACTTTACTTGAAAAAAAGACTTTGTGGACTCTGAGTGCTCGATGAAAATTATTGTAATGGCGCATTCAGGTTTCACGTCGGGCTCCAGAGGGGTGGGCATCCTGATTCGTAGGACGTTTACCTTGGCAATTACTTCCGTATGGGAGGATGACAGGAGTAGATATGTTGGGGTCACGGGCAATTTGGAAGCACAAGACATTACCCTTCCGTCGATTTATGTCCCAACGGGGCACCAAGGCACTACATTTGCAGATCTGGGGAAACACTTGCTTACACTCCCGGAGGGACTTCTGATATTGGGGGGCAATTTTAATGCGGTCGTCTCTGGAGTTCTTGATAGGCATCCTCCATGGGACATGGGGGGAGCTATGCGGTGGTTGCCTGATTTTATGGAAGCATTGGGTATGGTCGATGGCTGGAGACTACTTCATCCTAATCAGCAGCAATACACTTTTCACTCTGGGGCGCACAATAGCCTTTCCAGACTTGATGTCAGAACTTAAAAAGGATACTCTTGGTAGCTGCACGGGAACAGAGATGCTGGCTTCCGAATCCACCTAAGGCAATAACTTAGAGCTTAGTATAAATAAGACTCCAACCTATTACCTCTGGGGGAAGGGGAAATTGGATAAAATAACAAACAACAAGAAGAGATCCTCTTGGGTGGCTCCGCTCGTAAGTCCGACCTGCAGACCTTCACTGGCTTGGAAAACCTGTGGGAAAATATTACAGTAACTTAACTATAAATATCTCTGATTCCCTCTCTACTCTTTCCTATTCTCTTTCCTTGCTCTCACCTACGATTTCTGCCAAGAGTCCTGCCCTCTCTTCTTTGGGGGTAAGGCTCCGGATACTGCAGAACTTCTTTTATGATTTCTTCCTGTAATTGACAATGACACTATATGTTAACCTGTCTTCCTCTCTAACCTGCCTCTATTTAAGTCTTGCTTCCGCTACTCACTTTCTATCTGATTTTCTGCTCCTTATCCTGGATGCCTTTTCCTATCTTCCTGTGATTCTGCTCTGTAAACTGTAAATACATTTAAGGGAAATGTTATACTGAAAATGTTCCCACCTCTTAACTCTAATCTGGAATATTTTATATGTGTTTTCCTAACTTACTTGCTACTTGGCTTTTTCTCTTGGTGAACCCTCTCCTGTCCTTTAGACTAAATCAGCTTTTAATGTATTTCTTCTTAAGGTTAATCTTTATCTGATGCTCCTGCCTCAAGCGTTTACAACGGTGCCTTTTCACATCCACATTAACAAGGTACGTTTTTACTTCAGTCTCCTTTCGTTTATTAAACTGAGTTTGTTAAACGTAATTTTCACTTATCTTCGGTTTCTGTCTCCTTCTCTCTCCTGACAGATGTTCCGACGCTGAGAAGCTTTCGCGGGTAAGAACGCCTCTGAACTCCTCTCTATTCAGCCGGCATGAACTGTTGATTTACGAGCCTCCGCACCTCAGAATTTCACTCCGGTGTCTTTAATGTTTATTTATCAAGCCTCTAAGCTCACTGAAATCACACGAACTAGAAACGGACTCAAGGGGGGGCGGCTTAATGTTTCCGTTTCTCTAATACTCCGATTCTCAGACCTGAAAATTCCTCTAAGACTCTGCGCTTCCTTTTCGGGAGACGCCGTCGGTGAAGTGCGCAGTTTCTAGTCATCGCGCGCTTCACCTGGAATCGGCAGTTTGAGGCTCTAAACACTGGACCGCTGACCGCAGCGTAACCCAGCGGCCATCTTGAGGTTCCATTTCCTCAACATATCAGACCAGGAACTTGTCTTTGGCTCGAGCCTTGCCTGATGATTCTGTACATGGGTGGTTAACGTGACTTGTAAATTTGGGGTCCTGACAGTACCCCCCAACAAGGTAGCATCTTTCCCCCTTGGTTTTGTGGGGAAGCGTTGATGAAATGACTTTACCAGTCTGGGAGCATGAACATCGCTCTTCCCGACCATACCCCTTCCAATCTATGAGATAGAACAGCTTTCCTTTCAAATTTTTTGAGTCCAAGATTTCCTTGACTTCGTACACGGTTCCTGTCTCTAGATTGACGGGTTTTGGTGGCATTGTCTTTCGCAAATTGTTTGGGGCCTTCTTCAACAATGAAATATGGAAAACTGGATGTATCTTAAGTCTTGACGGTAAGGTTAATCTATAGGATACTTGATTTATCTGTTTTTCCACTGGGTAAGGACCAATAAATCGATGCTGGAACTTTCGGTTTCCTTTCAACCTTAAATTCTTGGTGCTTAACCATACGTTATCTCCTTTCTCTAGTTTTGGACCTTCTCGCCTCTTCTTATCCGCATAACCCTTATATTTCTCTTTCGCACTTTGGAGACTTTCTATGGCATCTTGGTGTATCCGTTCTAGATGAGACACTATATCCTGAACTGCTGGGACTGATAAATCTACCTGTCTAAGGGTCGAATTCGGATGTCTACCATAGTTCATATAGAAGGGAGAGAAACCTGTGGACACATTTTTGGCATTATTATGGGCGAATTCTGCAGCCCACAAGTAATCTACCTAGTCTCCCTCCTGTTTCAGAAGAAACAGTCGTAAGTACTGTTCCAATTCTTGATTCACTCGTTCTGTCTGGCCATCAGTCTCGGGATGGTAGCTAGTGGAGTATCTTACTTCAGTTCCTAAACTCACCATAAAGGATTTCCAAAAATGGGAAATGAATTGTGTTCTTCTATCCGAGATCACAATCTTGGGTATGCCATGTATTTTTACAATGTCTGTACTAAAATGTGAAGCTAACTGTTTGGCAGATGGAATCCCCTTCAGAGCTGTGAAATGTGCCATTTTAGAGAAAGAATCTACCACTACCAATATGGTGTCATAGCCCTTACTAAGTGGTAACTCAGTGATGAGATCCAATGTTACAGTGTGCCAGGGGTAAGGTGGCGTAGGCAGGGGTTGTAGTAAACCTTTAGGGGCTTGCCGTTCAGATTTTCCCTCTCAATATCTTTGTTCATCCCTGGCCACCAGTAATGCCGCCAAATTAGTTCCTTGGTTTTTGCCTCTCCTTTATGTCCAGCCAATTTCGCATCGGGATTTTCTTGCATGACCTGTAACTGTAGCTCTTCCGAAGGGATATACAGACTTTCATGAAAGTAAGGGAGCTGACCAACAATTTTTCTTCCTTCTTCCTCTTTTGCCCATGCTTCCATCGCTTCTGGTGTCATTATCTTCGAAATACTGGTTTCCAAACCTATTAAAGTGGCGGCCCCAATAATTTTCTCTCTTGGTATGATAGGTTGATTTTCCACGAGCGTTTTTAGATTCTCTGTGCCTATTCTGGACAAGGCAACCGCCTTTCCGTTTTGTGTTCCTGGTCGAAATGTAATTATGAAATCATAGTCAGCGAAATACAGCGACCACCTCAACTGCCGAGGAGTCAATGTTCGAGCAGTCTTTAGAAATGTTAAATTGCGATGGTCAGTAAAGACTGTTACTTGATGCTGGGCCCCCATAAGATGATGTCTCCACTCCTTAAAGGCGTCCTTGATCGCCAACAACTCCTTTTCTGTGATGGTATAGTTACACTCGGCCGCAGATAGTTTCCTTGACCTGTAGGCCACCGGGTGCAACTGTCCAGATACCTTATTACGCTGAGACAGGACTCCTCCCACTGCCTGGTCTGAAGCATCAGTTTCTACGTAAAAAGGTTCGTTGGGGTCAGCATGCTGAAGTATTGGGGCTGTAGTGAAATCCTGCTTCACAGAATTGAATGCCTCCTCAGCTTCTTGGGTCCAATTGAATTGAATACCTTTCCTCAGCAACTTGGGAAGTGGCAAGATTTTGTGAGAAAATTCGCTGATGAATCTGCGGTAAAAGTTAGCGAATCCAAAGAAACTTTGGACCTCCTTTACACTTTCTGGAGACTTCCACTTTACCACCGCTTCGATCTTTCGTTGGTCTATAAGTATTCCTGTTGGCGATATAACAAAAATTCCACTTGTGTCACGTTAAAGGCGCATTTTTCCAATTTTACAAATAATCGGTTTTCTTTCAACTTACTCAAGACACCTCTGACCTGTTCCTTGTGTCTTTCCTGATCTGCAGAGTAAATCAGAATGTCGTCTATGTACACAATGGCGCATTGGTCTATAAATTCTTTCAGCACATCGTTAATGAAATGTTGAAATGCCGCCGGGGCATTACAGAGCCCATAGGGCATGACTTGGTATTCAAATAATCCAAAACGGGTTCTGAAGGCCATCTTCCACTCGTCGCCCTCTCTCATTCTGACCAAGTGGTAGGCTCCCCTCAGGTCTAGCTTCGTATATACTTGAGCTCCTTTCACTTGATCTAATAATACTGATATTAGGGGTAGTGGGTACCTGTTTTTCTTGGGAATCCTATTAATGGCTCTATAGTCAATGCAGGTTCTCAAGTCTCCTTCTTTCTTTGGCACGAAGAATAAGGGCGACGATACCGGGGATTGGGAAGGCCGAATGAATCCGTTAGCTAGATATTTATCTAGATACTCCTTGAGGTGACGATGTTCCTTCTCAGTCAAGGCATATACCCGATTACAGGGCAAGTTGGATCCGGGTTCAATTTCTATCTTGCAGTCATAGTCTCTGTGTGGGGGCAATTGTTCAGCTTCAACTTCATTGAACACCTCATGGAACTCTGAGTATTCTTCGGGAACTTCTTGAGCGCGGATTACACATATCGATCCTTCCAGTTGACACAGGGAATGAGACGGGCTGACTTCAATCTCTAATCCTCTTTCTTTATGTCCAAAACAGTTTTCCAGACAGTATTTAGAGTCCATCTAAATTGTCCGGTTACTCCAATCAATGGTGGGGTTGTGCTCAGTGAGCCAAGGAAGGCCTAGTATTAATTCAAACTGGGGAGCATCTATCAAGTTGAACTGGATCCTTTCTTCATGGCCACCATTGGAGGCAAGATGGATTACTTCAGTGTGGCTAATTATGGGACCGGATGACAGATTAGTTCCATCCACGGCTCTTACAGGTTCACTTTTACTCTTCATTATCGCCTGTATTCCCACTTTACGAGCAAATGTCAAATCGCAAAAATTTCCAGTAGCGCCAGAGTCTATCATTACCGACACCCCTGGTAAGGTTATGTGTCTGAATTTCACTTCCATCGATAGATTTAGATGAGGAGCTGCTGACTGTAGCGTATTAGCCACTCGGTGTTCTTCTGGAGTCTTGTCTAGAATCGCACCCACCTGTTCTGTCATGTATTCCTATAGGTTCTGAATCGATCCCCCTATTCCTGACCCTATTCTGGTTAAACTAACTATCAAGTTAACTAACAGTCAGCCCATGAGGCAAGAACAGCCCCCATGATGCAGATACCGTTATCTGACGCAGTCACACTACGGCACAGGAACGTGTTATCTGATTAGGTCATAACGCTTGAGATCTAATTAGACAAGCGACATTCCTCCAGCCCCTGATAAGGCATACGACGTTCTCATAACAAATCAAACCTATGACAACCTGGAAAATCCGTGCGGCCATTGTTTTGATTTCACAGAGAACTTTAGTAAAGAATGTGCTAACGAGCA
Source organism: Lissotriton helveticus (assembly GCF_964261635.1). NCBI lineage: Eukaryota > Metazoa > Chordata > Amphibia > Caudata > Salamandridae > Lissotriton > Lissotriton helveticus. The sequence goes on along the minus strand of NC_136067.1, from coordinate 1,843,935,282 downwards.
AGTCGTATGACATCTTTATTGACGTATCTATGTCCATCCTTACGTCAATCTCGGCACCTTTAAGGTATAAATATTGCCGATCTTGCCCTATGCAAACACACGCGTGGTGACAAGACGGAGCAGCCATCCTTGCCGAAGCCAAGAGCAGAAGCAGACCCCGCTGGCAGCAGCCCCGCCTTCCTGACGCGCTGAGAGACGCGCTGCTATCTCAAGCCGAGAGACCCAGCACCGGCGCTTCTGGGCAGCCCTCGCAGGCAGCCTGGAATATCGAGAGCAGAGAAAGAGATACCATTCCTCATTCATCCTAACTTCCAGGTACAGAACTGAATAACCCCTCACAGAGAATTCTTTAGTTATTCACTTGGCAAAAACAAACTTAACTTAAACTGTAACTTTCTATTCCCGCCCACGCATTAGACTTAGGTCAGGTACACGGGGTAGGCGTATTTAGAAACACCAGTTGAGTACGTTTAGTCAAATGTATATGTGTATGTAAATATATTTTAATCATTTCAAACATCATATGGCTCAGAAACCATATCAATGTTTTTACAGTATTATTTTATACTATTGCTTTTAATGTATGCACTTTACTTAACTATAAGTATTGCAATAATATCGATCCATTTCTCTTGTACGAGAAAAGAGACTGATCAATAAATAACACCTTTTTATTGAACACGCCCGTCTCTTCCTTTTCTCTACAAATCTGATGAGACTAAGAATGCACGTACTGACTGAGTAAAATAATTGCCTTGTGCTCACACGACTCTTGAGATTGACTCTTGATTAGGGGAGAGCAAAGTTGTCATGTTCTATGGTTGTCAGAAACTAAATCCCTTCTTGTCTAATCAGGGAAGTTAATTCCTCCTTGAACATTCGAGAAAGTTTCTAGCGAACTCTGAGCTACGCTGGCAAACCCAAAACTTAAGTCTAGTATCGACAGTAGTAGACCTAGTTAACGTCTGGCCTAGGCCTTTACTGCTGTAGGTATTATTCCAATGCGCAGAGCCTATTGGGAAAATAGGAGCTACACTACATGGCGCCCAACGTGTTTGGAAAGGGCGATAAAACTAACGTAAGACATTTAGAGTAACTCAGTCGTGCTATCTCACTCAGACCCCTTTTCCCAAATACTCCAAAGACGTCTGGAGTGGGTGAAAGGTAATATCCTCCAAAACCTCGCAGGAGGGAACTCCTATGTATGGTTCTTGGTATAGTCAACGTTGAAGGATACACTGTTCCAAAATATTGTGCATCTAATCTCTGTTTCCATAAAGAAACCTGATCTGCAAACAAACATAATACCATCCTGTCTGTAAAATGTCAGAGAGTGATGAAGAAAGAGAGGCAGTTAGATTAGCAACTGAACTCGCAGATGCTGATGCTACCATGCAAGCAGCAGACCCGAATATAACACTCATTCCGGTCATTAAAAGGAGATCTATAACCTTAAAACTTATAGAAAATGGACTGACACCTAGAGGTGGCACAGTCATATTCGTAATCGAGGCACACGAATATCGGCAGACAGAGGTATACTATTCATGGATACATTTTCCAGCAGCTAATGCTGTAACAAAGTACTTCCACTATTACAAAGTAGAGGAACCTCCTAATGAGTACACTCCTTTCGAGGAGGTGGAAGTACCACTCAAATTCCAAGAGCATTTGCTCTTATTTGATGGCGCCCTAATACATAACAATCACATTACAAGGCTCGGTCCTTTAGGAAGACCAGGAGCAACGTGGCCGGTCTTAGCCGGATACACACCACATCCAGACATCGAAAGAATGCCTGCAGCAGAGCTGTTAATACAGCTAAAACAACTACTAAAAATTCATAGACAATTAGTTCAGTATGTAATGCGGACTTCAACAATTCAGCCAGCGATTAAACTTCCACAGCTGACCCCTCACCAGGGGAACACAAATAAAATCACACCACAGAACATCCAATCCTGCCTAGGTAAAGTTCCGGCTAAACGGGAACAGATACCATTCTGGTTGGCACAGAAAATCACCCAAATAGAGGCGGTGTTTCCTGACACCACCCCATTAGAAAAACACAGGATTCTGACTATATGTCTCCCAATGGGAATCGCACCACACATTGAGGACTGTGACACTTGGGGTACAGTCTTTGCTTCCATCTACACAAAAACGCACGGTGTTCCATCCATTTCGGTAATACCAGATGTGCTAAAACAAATTCAAGATGAATACGGTCCAGAACCTGCTTTAACTCTTGGTATGAAATTACTAAAAGACTTCAAGCAGGTCTCGGCTATATTATTAGCCAACATAAAAGGTGAAGCAGCAAACGTGGCGATCCGCCAGAGGTTAAAAGAGACAGATATAGCAGACCAACCAGCTGAAATTGCCAGAATCATAGAAAAATCCTATGAAGAACTAGGCAGAGATAGTCTAGGTGGAATACCAGTAAAACCGCAACTGACTACAAGTCCAGAAAAAATATTTTTTAATAATAATTCACCAAAAAAGAACTGGGATGGAAACAAACAATCCAATCCTAAAGAAAAGAAATTCCAGTCCCGAGGGAGGTCTCCCAGGCGAAGAGAGAAATCTCCAAACCAAAGACAGAGGTCACCGCAGAGTGACCCCTCTGGGAATAGATATAACCTTAGAAATAGGGATAATATTAAAAAACCTGATAGATATCAAGACATTGATACACGTCCCTCTCAATCTTTTCAGACTTCCTCGCAGAAATCGGAAAGAAGAGGACGATCAGAAGAGCACGCCAAGTCCAAAGACAAGGAACCTGCTCAGCTAAAAAAGAAATTACAATTTCCAAAAAAGAAGGTAGCCAGTATCAAGGTAGTTAACAATGCCGAGAATACTGAGGACACAACTGAAAAACGGAGAGTGGGCTCAGACAATGCTAGACAGCGCAGCAGAGGTGAGCATAGCTCGCAAAGTCCTTATGAATCATCTGGAGACAGTGGACACGAATGAATATCTTCAAGTGGAAACTGCAGACACCAGAGTTAGCAAACCCCACAAGATATACGAGATAACATTACGTATAGAGGGAGATAAGACTAGGAAAATAAGGGGACTATTTTGGGATAATCTCTCCAAGGGCTATGATATCCTTCTAGCTGAAAAAGACTGGCCACCAGAGTTTGTCAGGGAGTGCCCTCATGGCGAAGAAGTAATTATGCCTGCCTTCTCGAATCAAATCCCGATTCATAAAAAATACACACTTGCTAGAAAGTGGGCAGTGGCCTTAGCACCTGCTTTATATAAAAATCATGTAGGATGGGATGAGGATTCTCCTCCTCACAAAATCCAGTTAAAATCACAACCTACTGCACAAAGGCAGTACCCAATTAAGCAAGAAGCTAAAAAACAAGTAAATGAAATACTAGATCAGCTAGAATACCAGGGGGTGATTGAAACTTGCACCTCACAAATGAACAATCCTTTGTTTCCGGTCTCCAAACCAGACAATTCATATCGTCTAGTTTTGGATTACCGACACCTTAACACATGTTGCAAAACCTTTGCAGTGCAAAACTCACACAGTGCTGCACTAATGAATAACATAGTGCGCAAAAAATACAAAACAACCTTGGACATCTCCAATGGATTCTTTTGTCAAAACATAGCACCAGAGAGCAGATATTTAACTGCATTCTCAGTAAATGGCACTCAAAAACAATTCTGTCGGTTAGCCCAGGGGTACAAGAACAGCCCGGGGGTATTCTCAGCGAGAGTAACAGAATTACTACAACTATATGATGATGAAGCATTATCCTATGTCGATGACATTTACTTAACAGATGATGACTTGGAGACTCACTTGAAAAGGGTGAACACCATAATACTTGTGTTCGCTGCAGAGGGTTACAAATTCAACTTCAAAAAATCCAGAATTGCCCATCTGACGGTCCTATTCTTAGGATATGAGTTATCAAGTGAAGGCAAAAGCCTGGCAGACAATTTCCTAGAGAAATGTGCCGTAATCCAAGCTCCTAAAACACTAAAAAACCTACAGTCAATTCCAGGTTTCCTAAATTTCGGAAGAACATACATTGCAAATTACGCAGAAAGGGTCAAACCCCTTTATGATCTAATCAAACCAGACTTTAAAAGATCCAGTTGGACTCAAACACACACAGAAATTTTGAGATCCTTACAAACAGACATGCTAATTAAAACAAAATTAGAAACACGTGATAACACACGCAATCTTGTGATTCGAGTCATCCCAGGGAGATGCGGATTCACATACCTGACCTCTAATGAGGGAGAAAAGGTACCAATTGCATTCAAATCACACTTGTATACAGAAGCTGAACAGAAATTCAGTAATACAGAAAAAATCATTCGTGCAGTTCAAACCGCAATAGCTAGAGAAAAAGACATAGCTGACGGTAGACATATCGCAGTCAGAACAGCAGAATCAGCCTTTGAGGCACTAACAACACCGTGTAATTTACCAGCAATAACATTGAATCCGGAATGGATACAATGGGTGAATTCAATCACAACGGACAAAGTATACTACTACTTTGATCCAGAACTAGAAGAATTAAAAAAACTAAAATATGAAAAGACGTATCCTCTGCCAATCGACATTCTGCCTCTGCGACATTACGCCTGTGTAATCTATACAGACGGACATGCTCAACCCTCCGTTTGGGGAGAACAAGCATACAACCCCACATGTGAGATTACAAAAGAAGTGTGGCGCGGAGGTATATTAAAACCTCTATTAACAAAATCACACTCAGTAGAAACTAATTCAGAACAACAAACTGAAATAATCGCATTGAAAATGGCGCTAGATAATGCGGATCGCGAATTCCCGACACTTATAGTGTCAGATTCATATTACTGCGTCAAATCATATAACAGCGATTTGCAGACATGGATTCAGAACGGTTACAAAGATGACACAGATGCACCAATAAAGCAGAGACTGCTCTGGGAACAAATAGCTCTTTTACAAAAAGAACTACCAAAGACTCACGTGACTCACTCACTGAGTCATCAACGTGATGGCGTTCACGTTGTAGGGAATTCATTGGCTGAAACAGCCGCAGCGGCAGCCACTAAATCGGCTCCCGTAGTTCGAAAAAAGCGTACATTAAAATACATTGACGGTGAAACATTGCTGGCGGTGAAAACGTCATCAAAAGGCGACTGCTCAGCGTTACCGATCAACTATCCACTCAATTATACATACATAATCGATGCAAACTCCGTCCCTTTTGCTCGAATCCCTGGAGTGGGGGATAGAGTGATTCCAAACATGGACAGGAGACACTTGTTAATCGCAGACGCACATATGGGTGAGGGTCTTGGACACCTCAAACTAAAAGATTCTCTGGAAGAATTACAATCACGGTACTGGTGGCCAGGCATGAGCCTACATCATACCATGTTTGTAAAAAACTGCCCAAACTGCAACAGAAATCGCAGTGGGGAGAGAAAAAATATAATACGGTGGAATCTGACTGCAGATAATATCACCAGTAAAAAGAATGGCTTGCGATTAACATATACAGGCTAGTTTCCACTTATAATGTAGATCCTCAGCACTCGGCTGACGTCCGGACTGTTATACAAAGATTTGCGAGTCTAAATGGCATATACGCTAAGAGCATGCTACGTTCGACCATTGTTTTCACTCAGGCACACCAGCCTGGGGGGAAACATGGCCAAATGAGCACAGCCCAGCGGGAATCTTCTCACTTCCTTCCTGAGGGTACGGGATGGTGTAAAGAAAAAACCAAGGCAGAAAGCAATCTATAATAGAAAGGATATTAGGTTCGGGAGCTGGGTGGGTCAAACATCTAATAAGTGTCCAACGTAGTCTAAATAACTTGCCAAGAAATTCTCTGAAGGGATTCAGTCCGTACGAATTATTATTTGGAACTAGAATGATTATATCTGACCTTGATAGTCAGACTTCAGTGGTGAAAGAAAAAACCTTTCATGTCAAAGACCGTTTGGCTATTTTGCAGGACTTAAACAAAACAAGAAAAGACCTGAGCAACATACAGTTGAAACAACAGCCAACAACCACTGAAGAATCACCACCTGTCCCAGCAAGACCTGTCTGGATTCCAAAAGTCGGGGATCTAGTCAGGGAGAAGATTGCGGTAAAGAAGGAATTTGGGCCTTCTTACAGAAAAGCAGTTCCTGTCTTGTCTGTCAACGGGACAAGATCAGTTGTACTACCGCCACTTGCTGGAAAAAAGGAGAACCGAGTTGTATCCATCGACCTGGTAAAACCACAACATATGGCCGATAACAAACAGTAGGCCAAGTGGACTCCCAATAAGTAGCAGAACACCAAGGTTTGCTACCAGTACAGAGGTCCTAACAAAGAGGCTCATCACATTCGAAACGCCTACAGAAGAACAAGAAGGACTATGCAACAATGCAATAGAACTCAGACCTCTGAAAACCCAAATAAAGACATTTAGCAGAGACACACCAATCTACAATGAAGTACCAAGTGACAATGCAAGAAACAAAATCCTGAAGCAATTGGAACAATTGACAGAACTGCATCCGGGTACTTCATCAACTTCGATGATTCCTCTGAAAGCCTCAGTGAATCAAAGACACAGCCATCATCAAAATCCTTTAAAGACAATGCTAAGGAACTTTTGAACCAACTGAAAGAAACATATCTGATTTCTCCATGGATTGAATTTTGGGTGGGTTTTGGTGCATTTATCCTCATACTTTGGCTCATCATGGTATTTACTTTGGGACGCTTCATTGAGGGAAAATATGCTAAAATGGACACAGCAAGTCAGAACATCAACTTGGTCCTCAAACCACACACATCTTCACACGTCGAGAAAAGAGAACTTTCTTCAGCCAACTTCACAGCCAATCCTATACCTGGTGGGGTAGCCTGGGACAACACTGACTATGAAATTTATGGTCCGGTCGAGATCCTGAAATATCCACACCAAATCAAGATCTCCTTGAGTGACTTTGCAAAACCAAACTCATTTGCTGATGATTGGGACTTCGAAAGCATTAATAACATGATGTCTGATTTAGTAATGTCTGCTAAATTTACCAAACATGATTATTTGCAAGGTTCTACAAATTATGATAGTATGTATTGCTATAACCACTATGGTAACCATTTTTTACATAAATCTGCACAACCTAGAAATGTTTTGAATTATAATCAATGGGAACATTGTGCTACACCTCCAAAAGGGAGCTCTAGAACCGTGTATGACAAATATTCATATTTTTCAGGTTTTAACACAAGTAATGCTGAAACATTTTATTTTAAATTGTCAAACAAGACAGGGATGAAAACCATGATAACCAACACAAAATTGATATATTCAGATTCATTCTTTGAAAAAATGAATACTTTTGGATTTGATTATTGGGACAATAATGTTGATTTGAAAAGTGTTTGGGGTACAAAAGAATGGCAAGTACAGGGTTTAGAAGCTTTGTTTAGAGCCTGCATGATCCCAGAACAAATGATATTTTTAAATGACACTGTTCAACAAACGACCTGTCTTGGCTTAGCCAAAATCAAAGATTTAAATAAACCGTCTATTCCAAAGCCAATAATGTTTAGCAATAGCTCTGATACAGATGAAGAGATAGACGTAAACCATATATTAAACCAAAATAGAACACATCCTGATTGGAGACAATGGTTGATCTGGCCCACAGATACAAATAACTGTCAAGAAAGATTCCTGAATAAAACACAGGGTTTCAAAATGACCAGGCTAGACCCTAGATATCCCCAAAGACATCACCCAGGGATAATAACAACCTACAGTGTGGGCAAATTATGCCTTCAATGGCTACAAACTTCCACACTGCCTGAAATTAAGCAACACCTAACTTTACTTACTGATGGTGCTGACTTGCGTGATTTCATTCTGGGACCACGCAAACAGCGTCAAAAGCGTTTCATAGCAGCCTCTGTATATGCAGCATACAATGAGGCCTGGAAGGTTACTCAAATTGAAACAGCAGAAAGAATACGGGAAATTGACCGTATTAATTTGGAAAAATCACTTTCTGTAGTGGACAATGGGTTAATGACTCTGTCCTCCAGAATTTTTTCATTGGACAGCATTGTGTCTTCAGCAATCGATATATTATCGCAAGACTTACTGTTATTACAACATGGTCAGTCACAATTGCGTTCTATTGTACAGCTTGGCTGGACGTTACAAAATCTGCGTTCAGGCTATGTGCCTTGGCGTTTAATCAACACAACGTCACTATTACAAATCTTTAACCTTACTGATAGACAAATCGGTATGGCGCAAAAGGGTGCTGATTATACAATCTTGAGCATTGAAAAACTAGAAAGATTACCAATGACAATGTCAGAACGACCTGTCAGTGAATGGATAATACACGGAATCATAAATATTCCAATCTCAACCTTCAGGTTTCAATACTGCCAAAAATATATACAGGCTGGCATGTACGAGAAATTGGGAAAGGGGTACCTTAAAACAACTTGGAACCTGCCCTATTCACATGCATGTGTCAGTAATAAAGGACAGAAAGTGTTTCTTAGTGGCAACAATTGTGCTATGTCACTAAGCGGCACGCTTCTGTGTAACGGTATTAGTTTGCACGGAGCCTGTGAAGGGAATTCATACAACCTTTCATGTCACCAGCAAGGCGCACCTGCAACTGAAATAGAACCATTCTTTCAAAGACTCTATAATGGGAGTTACATTCTTATTGTAGACCGCAGATGTTGTAGTCTTAGGCCCGGGACTCCTTATCTAGTCACTACGACGGCGAAGGTCAAGTGCTGTGGCCGTTCTTTGTTCCCCAGCTCCTTTCCAGACAGGGAGGCAAGGGCATGGCCCAATTTGAAAATTACTTCTATTCGAATAGATACTTTAAGCAGAATGAAAACAGTGCTTCTTCAGACGCCTACAAGGCTCTCGTCATCAAAAGAAACGTATGATCTACAAGTCGCAAGGACGACTGCAGAGATACATACATTATTATCAACTAATTCCCCCGTACATTTCGCGGAAATCCTGAGCGAAATCTTAAATATTTCTGATACCACTGGGGTCTCAAAGGTATTTAAGACAGTATTTTCGATGGCATTAACACCATTCAAAGCCATACTGGGTATTTTTCCAGATTTCGTCCATTCGATTTTTGGCGGACTTCCCCTGATCCTGGGACTAATTGCAGGAATCCTATTCTTAGTCCTTATTTTACGTTATGGCAACCCATGTCACAGATCAAACTCTCGCGACAATGGAAGAGACGATCCTAGCCATTGGATACCGGGACCGGATATCAAAAATCCTGGGACTCTCCCGGCTTAGAGACCTGAACATGACTTGGTTTCTATCATTTCGACCAATGTGGCAAAGGTGTGTTTTACCTGTACTAAGGTGTCTGCTATGCGGAGAAGAATGCGTGTTAGACACCTGTCTGACACTACAATCGGATGCGCCAGTGGATGCAGATACACTGTTGGTTCCTACCAAGGTTCACGCTTTGTGCTGCCCTCAAAGGCTGCCAATCCTGATGACGGCATTCCTGGAATCTTCACCACTACGATTGAAGAGTAGTGAAGTTCAAGATGAAAGCAGCATCGAACAGGTACGACCTTCTGTCAGTGATGTCAATGGAGACAATCATGCGCATGAATGCATGGTTACACCTATTCCCGACTTAGTGGAACTTTCCCATGAAGCTGTTGACAGTTTTTTCGAAAGCCTGAATGATATGATGTTCTCTCCAGAACAGAAATAGAGACTTTTGAGTAAACTCGCACACGGCATTCCCTGAATTCGGCCTTCAACTTTAAAAATAAAGTCACATGAACAATTACAATCCAGTTCACGGACAGCAATTTTCAGCAACCCCCTAAAATATTTTCCCATATTTTTTCCGGGACACTGATCTTCTGCTTAAAGTAAGAAACTATTCCTAGAGAACTAAGATTTCTATTTTTAGATACTTTATAAACTTTAGTTGCCCGCTGGGATGTTCACAAATAATTTATTATGTGATGAAATGGTCTCGAACTTCCTTTCTGTATAGCCATATTAAGAGCCATTTCATGTGTATTTCTCATATACCAATAAGCAATAATGCATAAAAATGCGTGTTTACTTTTGCATTTAATTCATAGCTTGAGTGCATACAATATATATGACTGCAATTTTTCAGTATATTTGAAAATTTCGAAATGCATTTATGTATTTTGGGGTGGTAAGGTATACACTATACTCTATAGTATGTTGTACTATGTTATACTATGCATAGATTAGTAAATATGACCATAGTTAGCGTGGAGTGGGTGTCATGTATTCCTATAGGTTCTGAATCGATCCCCCTATTCCTGACCCTATTCTGGTTAAACTAACTATCAAGTTAACTAACAGTCAGCCCATGAGGCAAGAACAGCCCCCATGATGCAGATACCGTTATCTGACGCAGTCACACTACGGCACAGGAACGTGTTATCTGATTAGGTCATAACGCTTGAGATCTAATTAGACAAGCGACATTCCTCCAGCCCCTGATAAGGCATACGACGTTCTCATAACAAATCAAACCTATGACAACCTGGAAAATCCGTGCGGCCATTGTTTTGATTTCACAGAGAACTTTAGTAAAGAATGTGCTAACGAGCAAGTCGTATGACATCTTTATTGACGTATCTATGTCCATCCTTACGTCAATCTCGGCACCTTTAGGGTATAAATATTGCCGATCTTGCCCTATGCAAACACACGCGTGGTGACAAGACGGAGCAGCCATCCTTGCCGAAGCCGAGAGCAGAAGCAGACCCCGCTGGCAGCAGCCCCGCCTTCCTGACGCGCTGAGAGACGCGCTGCTATCTCAAGCCGAGAGACCCAGCACCGGCGCTTCTGGGCAGCCCTCGCAGGCAGCCTGGAATATCGAGAGCAGAGAAAGAGATACCATTCCTCATTCATCCTAACTTCCAGGTACAGAACTGAATAACCCCTCACAGAGAATTATTTAGTTATTCACTTGGCAAAAACAAACTTAACTTAAACTGTAACTTTCTATTCCCGCCCACGCATTAGACTTAGGTCAGGTACACGGGGTAGGCGTATTTAGAAACACCAGTTGAGTACGTTTAGTCAAATGTATATGTGTATGTAAATATATTTTAATCATTTCAAACATCATATGGCTCAGAAACCATATCAATGTTTTTACAGTATTATTTTATACTATTGCTTTTAATGTATGCACTTTACTTAACTATAAGTATTGCAATAATATCGATCCATTTCTCTTGTACGAGAAAAGAGACTGATCAATAAATAACACCTTTTTATTGAACACGCCCGTCTCTTCCTTTTCTCTACAAATCTGATGAGACTAAGAATGCACGTACTGACTGAGTAAAATAATTGCCTTGTGCTCACACGACTCTTGAGATTGACTCTTGATTAGGGGAGAGCAAAGTTGTCATGTTCTATGGAAACTAAATCCCTTCTTGTCTAATCAGGGAAGTTAATTCCTCCTTGAACATTCGAGAAAGTTTCTAGCGAACTCTGAGCTACGCTGGCAAACCCAAAACTTAAGTCTAGTATCGACAGTAGTAGACCTAGTTAACGTCTGGCCTAGGCCTTTACTGCTGTAGGTATTATTCCAATGCGCAGAGCCTATTGGGAAAATAGGAGCTACACTACAGTTCGACTCCTCCAACAGGTAGTGCAACTAGTTTTCCTTCGGCTTGTAGTTTGTCTTGGGTTTCTTTGGGCAATTCCGGACAAAGTGGCCCCCAGCTCCGCAGTACATGCATAAATTACCCGTCCTTCTCTTCCCCTTCTCTTCCTTGGACAGAGGTCCACGGATCGTTCCTATTTGCATTGGTTCGACTCCCGAGACACCCTCGTTACTTCTACTAGTTTCTGATCGCGCCCGATCAAATCTTGGAACCGTCGGTCTGAACTCCCTCCTCTTCTCGCCCTTTCTTTCCCCTTGTCGGAAGTCTATCTCAAGTACAAGGTCCACCAACGCAGATATCTCGGCGGGTCTGTTTGGAATTCCGGCCAAGGCGTCTTTGAGTTCGTCCTTTAAGCCGCGGTAGAACACTGCTGCTCGCTTACTCTCGGGCCAGTTTGTCTCTACCACTAGCTTGTTGAATTGGGCCAGGTAGCCCACCAGATCTCGATTTCCTTGTTTCAAATCAAGCAGCTCATTGTCATTGAATTGGGATATTCTTCTCCTGTCAAATATTCGTAAAAACTCATCTTTAAATTCCTCATTATTTCTTAAGATTGGATCGTTCCTGGTGATGAGTGGCATGGACCAAGGTGCCGCGTCCCCACTCAGATAAGATAATGCGAATGCGACTTTGGATTGTGCGTCTGGGAAAATTGAAGGGCGGCACATGTAATGTAGGGAACATTGAGTTAAAAATATTTGCGCCTTTTGTGGATCCCCACTAAATCGCTCTGGGGCTGCCAGGGGTATTACCGGGGACAAGGAATGGATAACTTGGGTGGTCATTTTATTTGCACTATCTGTTAAGGGGTTCTGAGTTTCCAGTCCTGTACTAAGGGGCTGTCTAAGTCTGTGTGCTAATTCCGCTGTTTCTTTTCTGGCATTCACTATCTCCAATTTTAGATCTTTGTTCTCCTCTCTGACTGCACTTAACTCCTTCTGTATCGTGTCTAGGATCACTCCTAAACCCTGTAGGTTTATCCCCTCTGCCATCTCTGCTCAGGTGCAGGGTGCAACTTGGGCACTTCACTCTGTCAGAACTTAAAAAGGATACTCTTGGTAGCTGCACGGGAACAGAGATGTTGGCTTCCGAATCCACCTAAGGCAATAACTTAGAGCTTAGTATAAATAAGACTCCAACCTATTACCTCTGGGGCAAGGGGAAATTGGATAAAATAACAAACAACAAGAAGAGATCCTCTTGGGTGGCTCCGCTCGTAAGTCCGACCTGCAGACCTTCACTGGCTTGGAAAACCTGTGGGAAAATATTACAGTAACTTAACTATGAATATCTCTGATTCCCTCTCTATTCTTTCCTATTCTCTTTCCTTATTCTCACCTACCATTTCTGCCAAGAGTCCTGCCCTCTCTTCTTTGGGGGTAAGGCTCCGGATACTGCTGAACTTCTTTTATGATTTCTTCCTGTAATTCACAATGACACTATATGTTAACCTGTCTTCCTCTCTAACCTGCCTCTATTTAAGTCTTGCTTCCGCTACTCACTTTCTATCTGATTTTCTGCTCCTTATCCTGGATGCCTTTTCCTATCTTCCTGTAATACTGCTCTGTAAACTGTAAATACATTTAAGGGAAATGTTATACTGAAAATGTTCCCACCTCTTAACTCTAATCTGGAATATTTTATATGTGTTTTCCTAACTTACCTGCTCCTTGGCTTTTTCTCTTGGTGAACCCTCTCCTGTCCTTTAGACTAAATCAGCTTTTAATGTTTTTTTTCTTAGGGTTAATCTCTATCTGATGCTCCTGCCTCAAGCGTTTACAACGGTGCCTTTTCACATCCACATTAACAAGGTAAGTTTTTACTTCAGTCTCCTTTCGTTTATTAAACTGAGTTTGTTAAACGTAATTTTCACTTATCTTCGGTTTCTGTCTCCTTCTCTCTCCTGACAGATGTTCCGACGCTGAGAAGCTTTCACGTGTAAGAACGCCTCTGAACTCCTCTCTATTCAGCCGGCATGAACTGTTGATTTACGAGCCTCCGCTCCTCAGAATTTCACTCCGGTGTCTTTAATGTTTATTTATCGAGCCTCTAAGCTCACTCAAATCACACGAACTAGAAACGGACTCAAGGGGGGGGGGGCTTAATGTTTCTGTTTCTCTAATACTCCGATTCTCAGACCTGAAAATTCCTCTAAGACTCTGACTGCGCTTCCTTTTCGGGAGACGCCGTCGGGGAAGTGTGCAGTTTCTAGTCATCGCGCGCTTCACCTGGAATCGGCAGTTTGAGGCTCTAAACACTGGGCCGCTGACCGCAGCGTAACCCAGCGGCCATCTTGAGGTTCCATTTCCTCATTTCCTCATCATATCAGACCAGGAACTTGTCTTTGGCTCGAACAAGCCACGCCGAAACGCTGACACCGAACGTCTTCTAACACAGACAGTGGATTACCAGAATCGACCCTTGGGGCAGGACATACCGAATTCCTGAAAAACGTGAAAAGAGAAGGGAACACAGAAATTGCAGACTTTTTATGAACCATGTCGGAGTGAATAAAGGAACGGCATAAAAAACTAGCGCGCCAATAGAGGAAACTTCTGAAAGTGATATACAAAAAAGAATCTCAATGCCCTGAAGAAACTCCTTGGTAGGGAGTGAAACGCGTTGGCTGAATCTGTTGTATATTCTATTGATGACGTGTATTTTAATGGACAAAGATAAATAAAGAACATTTTCTACTTACTCCTTCTCGGACTTCTATTTTGGTGCGCCCCCATGAACTTTTTGAAAAAATTTGGCTCGAGCCTTGCCTGATGATTCTGTACATGGGTGGTTAACGCGACTTGTAAATTTGGGGTCCTGACACTTGATTACTGTTTGGTCCCTGCTTCACAAGCTTTCTATTTAACTGCTGTCACACCCTTGGCTAGGGTGATTTCGGATCACTCACCACTGTGGGTCCACATGACTATCACTCGGGGTACGGCTGGCAAAGTTGCCCCTATTAATCCTTAGTTTTTGTGCAACCTCAAAATATGTAAGGACCTCATTGGATCGTTAGATGACTACTTCCTCCTTAAAGTAGGGTCAGTATCCTCCTCGTTGTCCCTCTGGGAGGCCTTCAAAACAGTTATTAGGGGCCAGGCCCTTTCACTTATAGCAGGCTCAAAGAAAGAAAGGAACAGGGAGTTGGTGGATCTTGAGTCTGAGATAGGTTTGCTTGAAGGGGAATTGGAAGTAGGAGTTACACAGGCCAAACTACATCTTCTGAGCCTGAAGCAGCATGATTATAAATCATTGGCAACTGATAGGGCTAAGACACTAGGAAGGGAACAGCAGGGTAGGCTCTATGACCTGGGTAATAAAGCGGGGAAACTTATTGCCAGGTTGGACAAAAAGGACTGGGCCAGCCGCCTGGTCCCTGAACTCATCACGGAGGAGGGAATTTTGCTTACAGACCCACAGGATATAGTTGACAGGTTTGCGGCTCATTTTCAGACTGTTTATACTGCGGTCTCTACCCGGCCGGAGGATGACTCTCATCTGCTGCTTCGGGATATTCAGCTCCTGTGTCTCTCCTCAGAGGATCGGGACTTCATGGATAGTGCCCTCTCCTGTGACGAAATTGCGCAAGCTATTCATTCCCTAAATTCCGGGAAGGCACAGGGCCCAAACGGACTCCCAATTGAACTCTACAAGCTCAAGCCAGATAAACTAGCGCCCTATCTGAAAGACATTTATGTTGAGTCACGGGACAGGGGGATTTTGCCTAGGGACCAAAGGGTGGCATCGGTGGTGGTAATCCATAAGGAGGGTAAAGTCAAAACTATTTGTGCCTCATATAGGCATATCTCTTTACTTAATGCCAAACCTAAGATTTTGGCCAAGCTTTTGTCTAACAGACTGGTAAAAGTGGTAACCGGCTTGTTTCACCCGGATCAGTTGGGCTTCATGCCCCATAGAAACACAGCCCTTAATTTGCGCAGGCTTCATGAGGTACTGGCTAGAGCCCATACTCTAAGTGAGCCAGCCGTGATTGCTTCACGCGACGCAACCATGGCCTTTGATACTGTCGAATGGCCCTATTTGTGGGTGGTTCTGACTAAATTTGGGTTCGGCCCCGAGTTTATTAGATGGGTGCGGCTGCTATACACTAAACCGATGGCCCAAATAGTTGTAAACAACAGGGTTTTGGCACCATTTATGCTTGGTCGGGGCACCCGGCAGGGATGCCCCCTGCCCCCCCTCCTTTTTGCACTTGCCCTGGAGCCGCTTGCGGCCTGTCTGCGTTGGGAATCATCTATCTGGGGGTTGCGATGGTCCTCGGAGTGGGAGGATCGAATATCCTTATACGCGGATGATATTCTGCTTTATTTGACCTCGCCCCGAAGTCCCTGATTGTCGTCTTTGATGTCTTGGCCTCTTTTGGCAAAAATTCGGGGCTTTCCATTAACTGGGGGAAGTCCTTATTGTTTGTATTGAAAGGTGACCCTCCGGTTCCTCCTCGTAACTGTCCAATACACATCAACGTGGATGGTTTCAAATACTTGGGTATTTATATTTCCTGGGACCCCGCGGTGAGGTATGCCCAAAACCTTCTTCCCCCTTTGCAGAGGCTGAGGAGTGATGTTGCTAACTGGAGGAAACTTCCTCTCTCTCTGTTGGGTCGGGCGGCCCTCTTCACAATGATGGCTCTGCCTCGTTTCTTATATGCCCTTCAGAATACCTTAGATGTTGTGCCGGCTAGCTATTTTTGCGAAGTCGAGGGGCTGCAGCGTAGCGTACTATGGGAGGGTAGACATCGGATTGCGTTAACTAGGCTTAATCTTCCCTGGTACGATGGAGGCATTGCCCTCCCTGACATCAGGAGGTATTACTGGGCCTCCCAACTGGCAGTGATCAACCACTGGACGTATGGTCCAGTGGGTGATCTGGCGTACGTTATGGATAAATGGCTTCTTCCGGGGGGGTGGGGGGGGAGCGGGGGGGGTATAGCAGGGCGCTGTACTCGAGAACGGTGAAACCTGGTTTGACTGGGCCAACCAAACATGCTGTTTGGATCTGGTTTGATGCTAACAGGTCCTTGGGTTGGAGAGATAGACTGACTTTGGCCACCCCACTCTTTGATTCGGAGAAGCTGGGCAACCTTTGGAGTGGGACCTAATTGGGATCTCCACCATTGGAGATGTCTGGGGAATGGGTAGGATCAAATCGTTCGCAGACATGCAGACGGAATATAGATTGACAAACTCTGAATATTTTCATTATGCACAAGTCCGGCATTCGCTCCGGGCTGCACTCCCCAGGGACGTGGAGCCCCCTGAGGCCTCGCCGCTTGAAGACAGAATCCTTGACGGTCACCTCCCCGAAAAGACGATATCCTTAATTTATAAAAAACAAATTAATCACAGAGCTGCCCCCCTCAAAGTGCTCCCCAAAAGTGGTTGCTATTCCGGCTCGGCTGAGACTGGTTCAATTACATGTATTGCATAGGTTCTATATCACGGGACCCCGGCTGGTACATATGGGCTTGTCGGAATCTGATCAGTGTAGACGTCATTGTGGCCTGACTGGCTCCTTTCTTCATATCATTTGGGAATGTACACATATCTCCGAATACTGGCGCAAAATTCATGACATCATGTATAAGGTGTTGGGGATCTCTTTGATTCCAGAGGCAAGGAGGTGCCTCCTGAATATATGGGAGCTGACCAACCTAAACTCAGCACAGACACAGTGGGCTACTTTGGGATTCATGATTGCAAAAAGGAACATTGTCCAGCTATGGGGAGAAACACAACCTCCCACAGTGGAAGTATGGGAAAACAACTTGGACTGGTGCATGTTTCGAGAAAAAACTGTCTATCTAGTGAGGGGACGCCCTCGGAAATGGTCATTGGTATGGGGACCCTGGAATCAATACAGAGAAGAGATTTGTGTGCCACCCCGAACTGTTGATTTCGATGTGCCCTCTTCCCCATAATGTCCCTAATCATGTGTTCCTGTATTCTTCTTTTACCCCCTCGATGTTTTATTGGTATTATAATATTATCTCTGTACTGTGATTTTTGCTGGCACTTTGTTTAATAAAAAGAACTTTAAAAAAAAAAAAAACTTGCAGATCTAGCCAAGGAAATTTAGTATTTATGTCGGAGTCATAAAATTCTATTGAAAGCAGAGTTTATCCTGGGTTATCAGAACAAGAGATCAGGCTGGAACTCAAGATTTTTAAGGCATTCCAATTACTGAAAACTGAACCCAGTGTTTTTCCAAAATATTTACAATCTGTGGGGCCAGGTAGATCTTTTTGCCAGCAGGCTGACTTTTTAGGTAGATCTGTATTACAGCTGGAGGTTGGATCCCAAGGCATCGGCAGTGGATGCTTTGCTTCAAATATTTGGAACAGAGAGAATTGTTATGCGTTCCCTCCATTTGCACTGATGCAGAGGGTGTTATAAAAGGTACGGAGGCAATAATGCAGCATTGTTCTGGTAACTCCATTTTGGAGCATGCAGGTGTGGTTCCTTGGAGTTATGGAGCGAGCTGTGGAAGTTCAATGCTTGATTCTAGGGATTCCAGGGCTTTTAGAAGGGCAGGAAGAGAGGAGCATCCTTTGTGTTAGAAGGAAACAGGAACCTTTCTGTCTGGAGGATTTCAGGAGATCAGGTGGATACTCTGGCCTTTCAGGAGATGTGCAAAACAACATATTTCCTCACATTCCTAGAGTGAGGGATAGAGTAAAACCAAATTCAGACCACATGCTAGGTTTAATTCTAGCTGCATATGAGGGTCTTGCATGCGCACACGCAGGGGTGGCTGCTACAATTTCATTATTGCAGCAACACTAATGGTTGTCAGGTCTCTACAAACAGAGAAAGGACTTTGTCCTCAAGTACGACATCTGGCAGAGATGAAGAGTTCCACCGTGGCACGTCCACCACAGACACCTTTACAGATTTCAAACAGCCTTTGGCTTGTGTCTATCTGGACCATTGTGGCTCGTTGTAATCAGATGACCTTACAAGTATATCTTGGTTGCCATAGATTCCTGCTCTTGATTCCTACGGGTATGGCAATGGCGGTCAGCTGAGGCCCGAACTGTTATCAAGGATCTGAGAGTCTTTTTCGGGACATATGCAGTAGGCACACTACATTCTGACCAAGGTCTGGTGTTCGCCTCCAGGGCTTACAACAATGCCATGGAAAGTTTGTGTGACCCTGTGATATTCTTCCCCATACCATCCTGAGGGAAATTCAGTTGGGGAAAGATAAAAATGTGACTTAAAGCAGTCTTTAACAGATAGGATATTAGGCTCACGTCGCAGTTGGGTTGAGCATCTATATGAGGTACAGAGTGCACTGAACAACCTGCCTAGAAAATCGCTGGGTGGTCAGGCTCTCTGTGAAATCCTGTTTGGAGTATAAAATGTGGGTCCTAGGGGAAAAATCCAATTACAATGCAGGCATTACATTGTAATTCCTTTACAAGGATGCCATTGCAATGAATGTGCTATTACAACACATGCGATTACAAGGCATGCCATTACAACGCATATGCCATTACAACACATGCTATTACATCGAGAATTAAGGTAAGTGTTTAGGTAAGTATTATCAAATAATTTATAGTAGTATTGTATTTAATAGTAATATTGGTATTGTTTTTAATTAGAGGGTTTAATTTTTATTCATTGACAGGGTATGCAGGGGAGTTAGGGGTTTTGGGTGTGGGAGTGTATTAATACTCCGATATACATTTTAATACCTGGGCATGAATGCATATTACATGTAATATAATTTGTAAGTAATTTAATAATAATAAAAAGTAATGCTTATTAGGGTGTGACACTTTCTCTGGCACGGGATGCAAGGGAAGTAGGGGTTTTGGGTGGGGAACTGTATTAATACTCAGGTATACATTTTAATTGCTGGGTATTAATACATAGTAACCTGAATATTGTTTTTAAGTAATTTAATAATAATTACAAATAATACTTGAGAGCATGACACTCCTACTCTGGCATGGCATGCAAGAGAAGTAGCGGTTTTGGGTGAGGGAGTGTATTAATACTCAGGTACATATTTTAGATCCTGGGTATTAATACATATTTGTTTTAATATTATTTTTAAGTAAATTAATAATCCTTACAAATAATACTTATGAGTGTGTGACACCCTTTCTCTGGCATGGGATGCAAGGAAAATAGGGGATTTTGGGTGAGGGTATTAATAATAATATGTGTTTAGTAGTTTAGTTTTATAATATTAATACTTTAAATATGTTTTATATAATTAAAATAAAAAAATATGAGGATTTAACATTAACCATCTGGCATGTTATGATACAGAAATAGATATTTGGAGTAGTATTTTAAAAGCAGTATTTATGAAAGAATAGTTGATATATAATAAATTAACAAAACATTTAAACTAATGTAAAAATGGTTATATGTACACATTAAATATTTTACGAAAAACCTGTAAACTAGATAATATTAAAAAGACATTCATTTATAATCTTTAAATAAAATAAATTAACAGGACACATAAAAGCATTTAATAAAGAGATTTTTTTATTTAAAAAATATGTAACTGAATTAGAAATACATAAAAATAAACTTTTTAAATTATATTACTTTTAAAAAACTACTTTTTCAAAGGAGTAAATAAAAAAATGTAAAACATATTTTTTAGATATTTCCTATGTTTTTCCATCGACGTGAATGGGTGAAATTGTCCTTTTTTTGTTTTTACTTTTAACAGATGACGTGCACGGTTGTGCATTTGTTTCTACAGTCGGTGGAGCAAGGAAGAGCTGTGGTCAGGAAAGACACATTTTATTTAGTTAATAGAGAATGTGTGTGGCATAGTTTGTTGTAAAGAGAGATGAGGGAGGTAGTTAGATTGAAGTATGTTTGGAATGTTTTAACAACATTTTCATTCCTAGGTGGGATTTAAACGTCCCATCCATCATCCAAATAGCACTAGTCTCCAATTTTACAAGGTTACGGGACGTGGCAAAGTTTACTCTTCTTTTCTGAGGGTTTTTGTTGTCAAGTAAAAATAAAGGTTTCTTTTGTAACAGTAGCAGTTAGTTCAGGAGGAATGTTAATATCAGAGTATGTTTGGGGTGGCATTGTGGGCATAGAACCCGCTATATGTATAGGAATGTGTTTTGGAATACCTCCCTCAAAATTGCGCCACAGGGTTCATTGGAGGTTGATGCAAGTTCTTTCATTTGGTTAATGCGTTCTCTAACTTTGATCTCCATATCAGAGGCAGAGTAGTTGTGCTCTGCGGTCCTTTCAACAGTGTCACCAAGAGGAACCACTCTGCCTGTGCAATGAGATGAGCAATACTGCACACACCTCCAATGACTCCTAGGCTAATTTACTCTCTCCTTACAATTAGGAGCTGCTTTAGGAGTCGAATTCCTCTTTGGGATTTCATATAGGTTGCTTGTCTTCCTGATGCCATTATGTATATGTCTATAAGAGGGGAGAAAAAGAGTTTTTTTTTTAAATGAACATTTAATCTGCTAAGAAAATATTGTTAGTTTTACATGTGTGACTATCTATATTTAAGAATGCACATTTTACAATGTGTTAATGTTATTATGTGCTTTAGCAACTTGAAATTGTTTATTGATTACAACCTCAAAAAAATGAGTTAATAGTTGATTAGTTTATTGATTTTTCGAAGAACATCTTGTTTATTACATTGTTAGGTTTAGATTTTGCCAGCTTTGATTTTCTAATATGGTTTGTTGTTTATTCCTGTTAATAGATAAAGAAGAATTTCATATAGTAAAGGGAGTATGCCTCACCTAGTAAGGTTTATTTGTTTGCTTCTTTGTCCTTTGCTGGTGCAGTTCGGTATCTTCAGCTGTTTTTGCTGATTTTATTTTCTCCCTTCTGGGTGATGTTGGGTAGGTCTAAAAGGAAACGTGGATTTTTAATAATTTATGTTTGCTTGGCTTTTTGTTTTCTGTAAAAAAACAATTTTGTTAGTTTTGGTTGCAACGTTAGGTTTTTCAAATATTTCTCTTGTGAAAGGTCTTCTGTTTGATGAACAAGTGCTTGAGAAGATGCTTTGTAGTCGAGTTACGAATTTGATTGTATTGATTTTAGATGGAGTTTATTGAAGCTGTATAAAAAAAAGGATTATGACTGTATGTATTCAGTTTTTTACTGTTTACATTTATTAAAGCAAGAAGTGGCTAGCACATTTCATGTGGCAAGCACCCTGTGGAGTTAGAATATTAATTATGCCCCCATCACTGAGCAGCACCTTACCTGAGGCAGCACCCTGTGGAGTAAGAATAATAAGTGTTCCACCACCACTGACCAGCATCTTCCCTAAGATAAACACACTCTGGAGTTCAAATTGTAAGTTTGCCCTCCACCACTGACCATCACCTTCCCAGAATCAAGCACCCTGTGGGGTTAGAATAATAATTGTACCCCCTATCACTGACCAGCACATTTTCTGAGGCAAGCACCCTGGGGAGTTATTATTGTGATTTTGCTCCTCACTACTGACCAGCACCTTCCGTGAGGTAAGCACCGTCCGGAAGTTATAATGGTAAATTTGCTCCGCACCACAGACCAGCAGCTTCCATGAGGCAAGCACCGTGTGGAGTTAGCATACTAATTATGCACCCACCCTTGACCTGCGTGTCCCCTGAGGCAAACACCCTGTGGAGTTTATATTTATTTTTATTTATTTATAGTCGGATGTGTAATGCGCATGGCTGCCCCAGCGACGGGGCGTCCCAGCGCCACCAAAGACAATGAGAGTAAGCATGGAGGGAAAAGGTTAGGCCAGGAAGAGCCAGGTCTTTATGGCTTTATGAAATGCAAAATGATTCTGGATCCCTCTGATAGAAACAGGGAGCGAATTACAAAGTTTTGCCGCAAGACTGCGGAAAGAGCGACCTCCGGCTTTAGCTCTCGAGACTCGAGGAATACTGACCAAATCTTCGTCAGCAGACCTTAAGCTGCGCCGCAGCACATAAAACTCTAGTAAATTAGCCAGCCCCAAAGGTGCTTGTTGAGTCAGAATCCTGTGAGACACACAAAATGTTTTAAACTGGTTTCGCTTTTCAACTAGCAACCAATGTAATTTCGGAAGAACATGAGAAACAGTGCAAGATTTCAGGAGTACCACCAAAATGCGTGCCGCTGCATTCGGTATTCTCTGCAGGTGCCTAATACTGGACTTATTAGCACCAAGATAGAGAGAATTATCATAGTCCAGTCTAGATAAAATTTTTGCCTGGACAATGGTTTGACGCACTTTGGGAGGAAAAAAACCCAAAAGAGGTTTCAAACCTCGCAACAGCCCAAAGCAGATCCCTGCCACAGCTTTTGATTTAGTGTTGAAGGTAAGACCGCTGTCAATCCACACACCAAGGTTCTTTACTGCCTCTTTGAGTGAAGGAGCAGGTTTGAGACGATCCGGCCAGCACTGCTCGGACCACATATCCTGGTTCTTCCCGAACAGCAAATCCTCTGACTTACTGGCTTTCAACTGCAAGCAGTTTGAGCTATCCAATCCACAACCTCTAGCAAGTCCTCCTTAAACTTTTCCAGGTTAGAACTACATTTCTTAGAGAAGGCAACCACCAGTTGGGTGTCGTCAGCATACGACACCAGTAATGGCGCTCTTCTTTTAGCCACCAACGCAAGGGGTTGAAAATAAATGTTAAAAAGTAAGGGGCTCAGTATTGAGCCCTGAGGCACCCCCTGTTGCAGGGCATAGTCCGGCGAGTGAAAAGGTGGCACCAAGACCTGGAAAGATCTCCCCTCCAAGAAGGACCGGAACCAGGCCAAAGACGAACCCCTGATTCCAATTTCCTGTAAGCGCTTTAAAATTATCACGTGGGAGACAGTGTCAAAGGCAGCACTTAGGTCCAGAAGAACTAAGGCCGCAGAATCACCGACATCAAGACTCCCCGGATTTCTTCCGTCACGGCCAGCAGGGAAGACTCTGTACTGTGGCAAGCTCGGAAACCGTTCTGCGAAGGATCCAAGATGGCATTATGCTCAATAAACTCAGTGAGAGTAGTGTTCACATGAGATTCGACCAACTTAGCCAAAAAAGGCAGCTGGGAAATAGAACGATAATTGCCCGGCTCAGAAGGGTCCAGAGAGGGTTTCTTTAGAAGAGGAATGACTTTAGCGTGTTTCCATGCCACTGGTACAGATGCTGAAGAAAGGGAGAGGTTGACCAGATCTTTGCTCACCGGTGAAATCAAAGCATGAAACTGAGGGAAGTGGGCGGGCGTCAAAGGTATGGCCGGCGAGCCCGATTTGATTTTCAAACACAGGGACTCAAAATCAGTGGAGGACAATAGGGGAAAGATGACAAACTGTTGCCCACCGAGGGTCCAAAATCTCCTGGCCCAACCACAACATCAGAGAAGGCAGTGGTAGTTAGGTTTTTATATATCTTCTCAACTTTGTTGACAAAATAGCTGGCCAGATAGTTACACTGACGATTCGATGAAATCGGAGAGTCCCCTGTTGCGCCTGCGCTCTTCATTCCCTTGAGCAGAGAGAATATTGTCTTAGAGGGCTTGGTGCTTACTGAAATTTTTTCGGCAATAAACTCCGCTCGTGCTCTCCAGATTGATTTATGATAGTGCTTAATAGACGCTCTGTATTTGCTTTTTGCTACCAAATCGTACAAGCGTCTCCAAGCACGCTCAAGCTGTTTACAACATTTTTTGGCTTTGGTCAGCGAGTCACTGAACCAGGGGTTAGACTGCCCTCGATTATTACCACCCAGTTTAGCCAGGATGCAGCTATCCAAGCCTAGCGTCAGCCAGTCATGTAAACGCGTATTTGCTCCCTCCATATCCCGTGGCAGCTGAGGCCTGTGGCTTGACAAAAAAACTGAAAATTGACTAATGTGCCAGGGACGTTTTAAAACTGGAGGGGAATGGTTCAGGAACGGCTTTCCCCACCACCGCAAGGAGAATCTGTCCAGACCTGCGGAACAGGTGGCAGAACCTTTAGCAAAATTAGGTTCGAGAATACGGGGTCCAGTAAGTGCCCTGCGGCATGCATACACTCAGGGACACACTGAGCCAGCTGATAAGCCTGTAGATCAGCCAGAAAACTGGCAATCTCCGCTTTCCCACTATTCTCAAGATGAAGATTTAGGTAACCTAAGATGGTCAAATTCGCTGCTCTATTTGCGTGTAACATGACTTTAGTCAGTGGATCTTCCCTAAACACACTAGATGGTCCTGGGGGGCGATAAATGAGGAGGCTGGTAACAGTGAGGTTATGGTTCAGCATGATTTTGTAAAGGGCACTTTCGTAGTCAGCTATATTCTGCTTACTAAAACTGCAGGAGTATGCGTCCTTGACAATGACTGCAATACCGCCGTCTCTATTACCCACTCTGTTTACAATCTTCAAACAAAACCTTGTGGTAGAGCCAGACAGGTCTCCGCAACAGAGTCTTGTGTGAGCCATGTCTCCGTTAAAAATAATACATCTGGAGACTCTTCAACCAATAGATCATAAACCTTGGCATGGTGTTTCACTAACGACCGGCAGTTCAAGCTTAAAAACTTAAAGTCCGTATGGGCAGACACCTCCAATTGAAGTTGAAATGAACAAAACTTACATTTAGAAGGGCCTTCCAGGGAACCCAGGCTGAGGAGGGGCTTTTAATCTCCAGCTTCAAGATCTCAGCGTGCGAATACCTAAGTGGATCAACCAGGAAAAGGGCAGGGGTTCTGGCGTCTGGCGACGGTCTAGTGTGGACAGCTTGCCTTTGGCACACCTTTGGCGCGCCCGCTGCACGCGTCTGCTACGCGGTCCCGTCAGTGCCTCCATTTGTAGTGTCAGGGGTGTAACAACTATCCCACTGACCTACGCTACCCCCAAGATGGAGGTCTCGCTCCTACAGTCCCGGAGCGTACCGCTGCATTTGCCCCCCAACAAGCCGCCTCCAATTAACACGGTGCCCTTCCCCACTATGCGCAGATGAGCAGCAGGCAAGTAAGCAATAAAAAATGCTTTCACACAGCAATAATTAAAAACGATAAAATTCACATAAAGATTTTACATAAACAGAGAAATGTGCAAAGTACACTAAACTAACTCTCGGCTCACGACTCAGGAGTCTAAGGTGTTGCAATAGTATTCCCACCCACCAGTGACCAGCCCCTTCCCTGAGGTTAGCACCTTTGCGGAGTTAGAATAGTAAGTTTGCTCCTCACCACTCACCAGCAACTTCCCTGAGGCAAACACCCAGCTGAGTCAGAATACTAATTTATCCCCCACCACTGACAAGCACCTTCCCTGAGGTAAGAACCCTGTGGAGTTTGAATAGTACGTTTGCTCCTCACCACTGACTGACCAGCGCCTTCCCTGAGGCAAGCACCATGTGGAGTTAGAATAGTACGTTTTTCCCCCACCACTGACTAGCACCTTCCTTGAGGTAAGCACCCTGCGGAGTTCGAATAGTAAGTTTACCCTCCACAACTGACCATCACCTTCCCTGAGTCAAGCACCCTGTGGGGTTAGAATATTAATTATACCCCCACCACTGACCAGCACATTTCCTGAGGCAATCACCCTGCAGAGTTAATATTGTTATTTTGCTCCTCACTATTGACCAGAACCTTCCCTTAGGTAAGCACCGTCCGTATGTTAGAACAGTAAATTTGCTCCTCACCACAGACCCGCACCTTCCCTAAGGCAAACACCCGTCTGAGTCAGAATAGTAATTATGCCCCCACCACTGACCAATACCTTCGCTAAGCTAAGAACCCTGTGTAGTTCGAATAGTAAATTTGCTCCACACCACTGACCAACAACTTCCCTGAGGCAAGCACCATAGGGAGGTAGCATATTAATTATGCCCCTCACCACTGACCATCATCTTCCCTGAGGTAAGCACCCTGTGAAGTTACAGTAGTATTTTTGCCCACCACTGGCCAGCTACTTCCCTGAGGTAATTACATGGTGGAGTTGGAAAAGTACTTTTGCCTCCCACCACTGACAAACTCCTTCCCTGAGGGAAACACATGGCAGAATTAGAATAATAATGTTTTACCCCCAACACCTTCCCTGAGGCAAACACCCTGTGCAGTTAGAATTGTTATTTTGCCTTATAATGCTTATTAGCATCTTCCACAAGACCTTTTATTTATTTGCAAATTTACATTTTTGTATTATTGTGAGTAAAAAAAATACTATAGAGTAAACTTACTGATGGCTATCTTCAGAGATTTAATTCGAAATTGATAGCTGTGTGTCTTTGTTTAAAGTCTGTGAATGTATTCAAAAAATACTATTGACATTTGAGTATTTGTCAACCTTTATATTAAATCTGATTTCTGAAAAACGTTCTCTTACTTTTGACAGTAGATGACTTCAGTTTTGCTGTTTTACTCTAACTGAATGTCAAAGATCTGCTAATCTAATATATTAGAAAATCGTATTTGATGTTTTCCAAATAATTATTTTGGAAGTAATCGTGTTTCGTTTAAAATGTAAACTTGTTCGTGTTTCAGTGAGTAGATGGCAGTGTGTCACATTCAAGCTCTCACAATTCTTCTCCTACTACAGATGTGTGTGGTTACCTGGGAAGTCAGTGTACCACTGACCACAAAATGGTGGTTGGCTCAATTTATACGTTTGTTTGGTGCTAACAAAAATGTAAACGAAAATATGTTTTGGAATCTATTTTTCTGCGTGATGCAGTACCTGACAGAATGTGTATTTTTAATGCTGCATGTAAAATATTGTTTTTAACTTTTCCATTCACAATGGCAGCCATTTTAGGTAGATGGCGGTTAGGTCGATGTAGTGGAAATGGTGGAAGGACACGCTTATTTTAGAGTAGATGATGGTTAGGATGTTGCAGTGGAAATAGTGGAAGGACATCACTTGTTTATGCTTTATATGAATAAGCTGGTTTTACTAATGAATGCACACTGTTTAAAAAAAATTGGATGTATATGTCAAAATATTTGCATATTTAAAAAATATAATATTTTATTGTTTCACAATTTTTTCTGTTTTCGCACTTAATTTCTGTGGACGGTTAACATACTATAATTATTACACGTTGTAATGGTAATCATTGTATTGGTATGTATTGTAATAGTTGGAGGTGTAATGACACTTTTTATGCATCACTATTAACATGCTTTGTAGTGGCTTGTGTTGTAAAAATATGCATTTTAATGGTAGTCATGTTGTAAAATCTGTGTTGTAAAAGTATGCGTTGTAACGTCATATATTCCTACCCAAACCTCGACAGCCCCAGCACAGTGGCAGCTGAAATACCATTTGATCTACATGATCGTCTGGCTGTTTGACAGGAACTGAACATTTTCTGTGACAAACAAATCAATGTCCAAGTAATAAGCACTGCAACCGGTGAGGTGAAGGAAGTGCTGGCAACTCATGATTGCATCCCGAAGATTGGGGATATGGTCAGGTAAAAAATTGAGGACAAGAAATAATTCGGGTCAGCCTACAGAGTGTCTGTTCCTGTCCTGGCCATTGAAGGTACCAGAACTGTACTTCTTCCGCCTCTTGCCGGCTACAGAAACAAGAGATTTGTCTCCATTTATCTGATTAAAGCAGATAATGTGGCTGATTCTCAACAGTAGGCCACATGGGGTCCTTGATAATTGCCTGCCTTTTCTCACTACCATACATGAAGTTTGAATGGGAGCTTTGATAACTGATGAAGACTCCTCTCCCCAACGGGAGATTCCAATAACCAACAATGAAGTAACTCTTCTACCTATTGCTACTGTGACACAAATCCTGTTATGTCAATGTACCGCAGATCGAGTCATCTCCCAGTTCTACAAAACCAGAAGAGCTGCCAAAAATTGATCAGATTGCTTCTGGCTACTTCATCGACTTTGATGACTTTTCCTCTGATTTATCTGATCCAAGAGCATCACCACCTCTACCGTTTTGAATGAGACTGCGTGCTTTCTATCTTAGGCTGAAATAGGCATACTTTGTTCCTCCATAGTTACACCTTGGGAATACAATCGTGTTACTTTTCCTGCTCCTTTGGATTGGTTTTATGACTGTCGTTTACCTGCTTATAAAATCACGTTCTTGATCACATAAAATGTGGAGACCTTTCCCTGGTGAACATTTCATCTGTTTAAGCTCCTGATGGGATTGTTTGGGATAGGGTATTGTATGATGTGTATGGTCCTACGGAACTTTTAAAAATTCCATATTTGTTTAAATTATCATTGAATGACATCATCACTTCTAGTACTATCTCTGATGACTGGGATATTGATAGAGCGCATGAAATGCTTGAAGATCTAGGGCATTCTATAGTTTTTGCGTCTCAAGAACTGCACAAAGGCACGTCTAATTATGATGACATTTTCTGGTCCCAACATTATGTTCATCATTTTTTGCATAAAGCGGGTCACCATTGCTGCTTTTAATTACACACAATGGGAACATTGCCATATACCACCACAGAGTAGTTCAAAAACATTTGTGCAGAAGATTGCTTATTTTTCTGGTTATGATGCATTAGACTCAGTGTCTCATTATTATAAGGTTGCACCATCACCTGCAAAGAAAAATATGCTAACAAACACCAAGCTGATTTATCATGTTTCCTTTTTTCCCCAGCTGTCCACACAAGGGCAAGATTATGAAGGGACACTAATGATGTCAAAGCAATTCGGGGAACACAAGATTGGCAGGTTCTGGGGAACGAGGCTTTGTTTAGAGCATGCCTTATATCACAACAGATGATTTTCTTGAACCAAACTGTGCAACAAACATCATGTCTTGGTTTAGTTAAGATAAAGTATTTGAACACACCACGCATTCCCACATTTGCACTTTTTGAAAACTAGCAGCAGTTTACAAAATACAAGGAAGAAGCTCTAGATATTGTGCTATGCAATGGCAAGACACCAATTGGAAGGCATGGTTAGTTTGACCATTAGATACTAATGGATGTCAAGTACTGTTCCTGGTTAACATGAGGGCTTTAAGATCAACAGACCTGACCTGCATTACATACAGGCAGGACACTCAGGGATGGTAACAGCGTACAGTGCTGGGAAGCTGTGCATTGATTGGCAAAAACCACAACTCTGTCCAAGGTAAAACAACACTTGTTTCTGATAACCTGTAACTACGGGACTTCTTTTTAGCTTCTTATAACCACATCAAAAAGCTTCATACAAGGAAATATGGAAAGTTTCTCAGGAGGAAGCTGCTGAAAACAACGCTAAATTGACGGGGCTAGTTTAGCAAAGGCCCTAGCAATAGTTGTCAATGGCATGACAACTTAGTCTTCTAGATTGTACTACCTGGGTAACATGATGTAATTGGCACTTGACATTATACAAAATGACATGTCCACATTACAACATGGGCAGTCGCAACTTAGATCCATCCTGCTATTGAGTTGGACACATAAAACACATCATTCTGGTCATGTACCATTGTGACATATGAATGCGACAAGCCTGATTTATTCACACCAACTTACGAAACAGCAAATATTCATGGCACGCAAAGATGCCACATATACTATGTAACACATACAGAATTTAGAGGCACTTCCATTCACTGTTGCTGAGATGTCTTCTGTGGATTGGATAATCCATGGGTTCAGATTACTCTGCCGATTTCGACATTTTATTTCCAATGCTGCTTAGAACACCACCAAGTGGGCAGCTATGAAGCATTAGGGGAAGGGTATGTACATGAGTATTGGGAATTACCTTTTATATTCCAGTGTCGTAATAAGGAAAATTGAGATTTTCTGAGCGGTTCCGGCTACAAGAATGCTTTAAGTGCTTCCTTAGTGTGCAAGAAAGTTTCACTCTATGGTACTTGTAATGCATGCGTAGCAAACTTATCTTGCTTCTTAAAAGGATTCTCAGCAGCCATGATTTGTCTGTCTTTCACATTACTTTCAACTGGGAGTAATTTGATGTTGAACAATCAAGGTTGCTGCGGTATGAGACAGGGCATTGCCCATCTTGTCATGGTTTCTTCCGTGGTTACTTGCTGTGCACAAGTATTGTTTCCACCTGCCTGTGCAGTTATAGAGGCAGCACTTTGGACTTAGATAAAACTTTAAAACGTGTGCTTTGATGTCATGAGCAGACTGAAAGACATGCTGTTTCAGAAAGATGTTGTCTTATCATCTGCAAAGGAAACAGTTGATCTTCAAGTTGCAAGGTCCCCTTCAATGATACAAGTGCTACTCCACACACATTTCCCACGATATTTTGGAGTATTGTTGCACCGCATTTTTAAAATGTCTAATATTGCAGAGTTAGCACACATTTTTAACGCCTTCGCTGATAGGACTTCCCCTACCTGTGCTAAGCCTTTTTTGGCTGTTTGGGGTAGCTTATTCTTAGGCCCCTGTAACCTTTTGACCACATAAGGTATCCACACTAAATTTGTATCATTTTCTTCTAACATCATGGGGATTTTAAAGGTACCCAGTGTTTGTTAACTGCCCTGGAGGGGACCCAAAAATTAGCCAAAATACAGCAAAACATTTTGAGGGGGGAAAAGGGAAAAAAGTGCTGCAGATCAAAATGTCTGCTTTTTTCCCTGCAAATGGTATCAGCTAAGGGTTTAGGGTGCTGAAATCACCATCTTCCCAGCTTTCCGGGACTGACAGACGTTTGTCAGAGAACCAACTTTTTTACACAGTTTTGACATTTTACTGGGACATAACCTATTTTTGCTATTTTTTATGCTTTTAACCTTCTTCCAGTTAGTGGTAGAAATGGCTATGAAAGCAATAATGGATCCTGGAAAGCTATACATTTCAGAAAAGTAGACAAAATTCTGAGCAAGGGGTCATTTGTGCAGATCCTTCAAGTTTGTTTTATAGAAACCAACAGTTGAAAATAATAAAAATTAAAAATTAGTTGAAAAAAACAGACATTTGTGCCAACGGTTTCACCTGTAACTTCTTCTAAAAATGACAGATTTTTTAAAAGAATATTTTGGTACATGCACTGTACCCTTCTGGTTGTGGGGATATATAGGACTTGTAGGTTCCCCAAGAACCCGACGAACCCAGAGCCAATAACTGAGCAACGTCTTTCATTGTTTTTTATTGTGTACCGTGTATGTAGCAATTCATTTTGGAAAATATAAACAGGGAAAAATCAGTATAAAAGACGCCTAATTATGTATGAAATGGGAACAAAATATACAGTTTAGAATCAGTAGCTAATTGCACATCTCTGAAATTGTGGGTACCCATATTAACATGTGAATTATAGGACACTTTTCAAACTGACTTCTTTTTACACATTTGCAAGGCAGAAATGCATCAAAAGTCAATAGGTAATAACAGTTGCTCTACAATTCTGTGTTCCCCTAAGTCTCAAAATAAAAATGGTACTTCACTTGTGTTGGCAGGCCTCGTGCCTGCGACAGGAAACAGCCAAAACCAATGTAGACAAACCACATTTTTACGATGAAAACAGACTCCTTTTTTGCAAAGTGCCTAGCTATGGCTTTGAACCCTAGCTCTGCCAGCACCTAGGCAAACCTAGCAAACCTATATATGTTTGAAAAATAGACACACAGGGGAATCCAGGATGGGGTGACTTGTCTGGTTCTCACCACGTTCTGTTACCCAGAATCCCTTGCAAACCTCAAACTTTGTAAAAAAACAGATTTTCCTCACATTTCTGTGATGGAAAGTTCTGGAATCAGCATGGATCCACAAAATCCCACTCATCCTGCATTCCCAAAGTCTTCCGATAAAAATGGTACCTCACTTGTGTGGGTAGACCTAGTGACCGCGACAAAAAAACGCCTAAAACAACATGTGGACAAACCATATTTTTACTGTGAAAACTGACCCTTTTTTTGCAAAGTGCCTAGCTGTAGACTATAAACTCTAGCTCTGCTGGCACCAAGGGAAACTAGCAAACCTATAATTTTTTTTAAACTAGACACCCCGGGGAATCCAGGATGGGGTAACTTGTCAGGCTCTCACCAGGTTCTGTTACCCGGAATCCCTTGCAAACCTCAAACTTTGTCAAAACAAAACACATTTTCCTCCCATTTCTGTGATGAAAAGTTCTGGAATCTGTGTGGATCCACAAAATTCCACCCACCCAGCATCCCCCAAAGTCTTCCAACAAAAATGGTACCCCACTTGGGTGGGTAGACCTAGTGCCCGCAGCAGGAAACGGCCTAAAACGCAACATTTACACACCGCATTTTTACAGTGAAAACCGACCCTTTTTTTTTTGCAAAGTGCCAAGCTGTAAACTTTGAACCCTAGCTCTGCTGGCACCTAGGGAAACCTAGCAAACCTATACATTTTTAAAACCAGACACCCAGGGAAATCCAGGATGGGGTAACTTGTCTGGCTCTCACCAGGTTCTGTTACCCGGAAACCCTTGCAAACCTCAAACTTTGTCAAAACAAAACACATTTTCCTCCCATTTCTGTGATGAAAAGTTCTGGAATCTGCGTGGATCCACAAAATTCCACCCACCCAGCATCCCCCAAAGCCTTCCAATAAAAATGGTACCTCACTTGTGTGGGTAGGCTTAGTCCCCCGACTGGAAACGGGCCAAAACACAATGAAAACACACCACATTTTTGTACAGTGAAAACTGACCCTTTTTGTAAAGTGCCTAGCTGTAGATTTTGAACCCTAGCTCTGCCAGCACCTAGAGGAACCTAGCAACTCGACACCCAGGGGAATCCAGGATGGGGTGACTTATCTGGCTCTCGTTAGGTTCTGTTACCCAGAATCTCTTGCAAACATCAAACTTTGTAAAAAAACAAACACATTTCCTCTAATTTCTGTAATGGAAAGTCCTGGAATCTGTGTGGATCCACAAAATGTAAACCACCCTGCATTCCCCAAAGTCTTCCAATAAAAATGGTACCTCACGTGTGAGGGTAGGTATAGTGCCTGCAGCAGAAAACGGTCCAAAAAGCAAAGTGGGCACACCACATTTTTACAGTGAAAACTGACCCTTTTTTTGCAAAGCGCCTAGCTGTAGATTTTGAACCCTATCTCTGCCGGCACCTAGGGAAACCTAGCAAACCAATACATATTTAATAACTAGGCACCCTGTTGAATCCAGGATGGGGTGACTTGTCTGGCTCTCACCAGGTTCTGTTACCCAGAATTCCTTGCAAACCTCAAACTTTGTTAAAAAAACATTTTCCTCACGTTTCTGTAATGGAAAGTTCTGGAATCTGTGTGGATCCACAAAAATTCCACTGACCCCCACATTCCCCGTAGCCTCACAATAAAAATGGTACCTCACTTGTGTGGGTGGGTCAAGTGCCCACGGCAGGGAAGGGCCCAAAACATATTGAGGCGGCATCGAAATTACCTATTACAAAACAACCTGATATTGCAAGGGGGGTCACCTGGGTTTTTGGATCCTGGGCTCGGCGGCCATCTTGGGGAACTACCACAACCACACATTTATAAAAACTAGACACCCAGGGGAGTCCAGCGAGATAAGGCATGGTTGGACCCCCCATTTCTGTGTGGGAAAGTTGTTGGATCATCGGGCTGACACAAATTTCCTACCATCCAGTGTTCCCCCAGGTCTCCTGATAAAAATGGTACTTCACTTGTGTGGGTGGCCCAAGTACCCGTGAGAGGCAAGGGCCCAAAGCATATTGAGGAGACATCACAATGACTTATCACAAAACAACCTGGTTTTGCAAAGGGGGGTCACCTGGGTTTTTGGCCCCGGGCTTGGCAGCCATCTTGGAAACTACCAAATCCACATATTTCTGAAAACTAGACACCCGGGGGAGTCTAGCGAGGTATGGCTTGCGTAACATTTTCTTACTCAGAATCCCCTGCGAACCTCGAATTTAACTGAAAAAAACACATTTTCCACATATTTTTGGGTGGGATCACCGTGTCGGCACAAATGTCCTACCCCATAGCGTTCCCCTCAGTCCCCGAGTAAAATGATACCTCACTTGTGTGGGTGTCCAAAGCAGAATTGGCTAAAAACATCTCTTTAAAAATGTAACACTTTTGGGGGGGGGGGTGGGGGCATTGGCATGCCCATTCTGGGCAGCCCCCACCACCAACTTTGGGGAACAAATCCCTGGTGCCTGCTGGGCTTTCTGCCCCCTGGGGGAGGGGCAGATAAGGGGCTATTGCCCCATCAGCCTCCCAGCGGGTGCAGAAAGACTGCACCATTTTTTGGGGGGTGGGGGTTTTGGCATGCCCATTCTGGGCAGCCCCCACCCCTAAATATAAAAAAACTAAAAAAACATATGCCTCCGGGGGGGGGGGGGTGGAGGGCAGAAAGTCTTTTGCCTTTTTTGGGGGGTAGGGTAGTGGCATTGGGATGCCCATTCTGGTCAGCCCCCACCCCTGGCCTACAAAAAAATAATCCCTGGCGTCAAGGGTGCTTTCTGCCCCTGGAGGGGCAGACAGACTGTCTGTGGCAAAAATGTATGAGGAAGCAAGTGCCCTTACCCTAGGGGCTGCTCCTCCCTCACTGGTGCTAGTGGGTAGATCCCTGCTTGGGGATACCCTTCCTGGGGTAATCCCCAAGCAGGGATACACTAGGGAAGGGTATCATTGGAAAGGGGAGATTCTCCCCTTTCCAACGATTCCTCTCCCATGTGTTTCGGCGCTCGAGGGGCTGACATAGCCCCACTAGCAGCGAAACTGTGAAACTGAAACTAAGTTTCAGTTTTGTTTTCATTGTAATGATGACAGCGCGCCATGCGTGCGATCGTCATTACAAGGAAAACCGAAACAGACCTCGGGAGGTTGGGGATGCTCTTCCCCACCTCCCAAGGCAAAAACAAAAATGGCAAATGCCTCTGTTGTTTACAGCAGAGGGATTTTTTGCACAAGTGCTCATGACGGAACCATTCCATCATGAGCATGGAAGGAGTTAAAAGCTTATGCTCTGATTTGGTTAGAACCTTCCACACAGTCTTTAGAGCCTTTCCATCTTTCATTCACTCCATGCTCGAAAGCGTCTTTGGAGGTCTTTTCCGGGTCCTGTTCCTGATTGCCGGGACTGTTTTTATTTTTTCTGCTGCACAATCGATGTCCCATTTCGAGATCAGAGGGAACTGGCACTACAACATGTGCCCCTGTGCTGTATATCCATGGTACAATGTTTCACCACACCCTTACTTAAGGAATTATAAGAGCATTGGTTCTTATAGTTTTGGCCTGTGTGGCTTACTGCGTACAGCCTGTAGTCCACTATCTGCTGTGCATATTAGAGTGTTCCTTGAACTTGTGCCTAGAACGCAATCGGTTCAGCCTCTGGACATGGAAATACTGGTGGACCTCTTAAAGCCCATTTGCATTGCTGTCTTTTTTGTTTACCGCTGCTTCTGAGCGCATTCTGACAGCTCTCCTGGGGCACTTCAGCTCCTGGTGAGTTGGATTTTGGCTCTGGTTCTGCGGATTTTTCACTGGCTGTGGTCGCTCCTTCAGCGGCTGCTGTTGGGGTTGAATGGTAACATGTTTGCTCCATAAAGCTGCTTTGAGGTGTGTCTTTGGGATCATCGTCTGTGGTGTCTGGGAACAGAAATGTTTCGCCAACCTCTTGGAATACATAATACATTGGCTATTTCATTTGATGGGAAATTTTTTATTCTGCCTATTTTTAACCTTCTAAATTCTTTTGAAATTTGTTTTTTATTAGCTTTTATATTGTTTAATAATGGCTTTCAGTATGCTTTGGTTTCTAAACTGTAAAAATTGCTTTTTTAATCATTTTTACCAACTTTTATACGAACATATGCTGCAGCATTGCCGTGGATAGCTTTCTTAATAGTAGACAGTTTTGGTCAACTCATGCCTGAGGAGTGGGTGTCATGTGACTAGGATAGACTCGGGAAGAAAGACTGCCATTTTACATGTACATGTTTCTTAAGCTGCCTTCTTTTCTCCACAATGACTTTTGACACACATTTGTTTGTGTGACACTGCAGGATTAGTTTCTCTGAAACCACATTGCTTACAATTGCACTTCCTAAGTACACTATCATGACACCTTCAACATTTAGTACAAGGCCTGAACACACATTGTGCAAATGTTGTTGTTTGTCATTCGTTCAAGAGGGGACCTGGCTATCACAAAGACAATAAATACGGAAGCATGAATGGTGTTATTGTAAATACACACACATTTCCTTGCTCGAATTAGAGGAGCACTCTGCTGTCATTGTGCGGTCATCGCTGTGTTGGAGTCTCAGCCCTGCTAATTCCTGTTTACCCTCTGTGAGGATGGATGTCCAACTTATGACCAAGACGGGAACCTACATACCTTGACTTAAGGGAATAGGGACTTAGATCATCCTGTAGGAGATTCTTGGCAGAATACCGGCCCTAGACAACCAGGTTAGGGAGAGCGTAGTAGGAGTACACTATACCCAGTTGTAAGAAAGTGGTCCTTTTTGCCCCGATCACCCCCATTTTGTTACTGATACTGGTGGTAGCTGACTCTGACTGTGCCCTGGGCCTTGCTAACCAGGCCCACGGCCAGTACTCTGATAAAAAAGATATATGTTAATTACATTTCATTACAATTGACATTGACAACCTACTTGTTATCCCCTAGTACATGGTAGGGCATGTAGGTGTAGAGGCCCAGCAGCTTTGGGTCACTTGTGTGCACTGCTGTGTTGTCTGCTGCCAGTTCAAAAGTGAGACTGCTGTGCAAGCTGATTTTAAATATAAATTATATGCAAATTAAATTTTGGATTTAAAGGTACTTCCAACATATGATTTATTTTTACACTCCCTAGGGTCTACCCTAGGTGCCCCCCAGGGTAGGTAGGCATGTATAAATAAGAAAGGGCATTTTTAAAGATGTTTTACATGCCCTGGTGGGGGAAGAACTGCCAATTTTGGTTTTTCCCATTGTAGCATTTTAGCTTCATTGGCTAACATAGGAATCTTTTCATAAAGTATCATTATTGGCAGGAGTGAGCTAAAGTAATTTTTAAAGAACTTAAAATATTGGTAATGATAACTCCAGCAATTTGCCACTGTTTAATTTATCATAACTAGTACAGAAAATAAATTATAGAACCTTGTTTTTTGTGAGCCAAAATCCAGCCTTCTGGCAGCCTCACCTGATTGGCCAGTCTTGCCAGGCCGAGCCAAACTGCTTTGATGAGTTGAAAAGTGGCATGCATAGAGGCTAAGGTAATCTTACTGGGGGAGATCTGGAGCTGTAGAGAACAAGAAAGGAAGGGGGCTGGGTAAACAAATTGATCTTCAAACGAACCCTGGTCCAAGAAAAGATCCCAAGACAATAATCTCAGGCTTTGGTAACGATCCCTCCGAAACTCAAACATGAATCACATGATCTCCCTCAGCAAGAACACCTTGTTGCCTCCTACTGACATGTCTGAGGTCCAGGACCTCACTGAACATTACAGCAGCTCTTTACTGAGTATTTTAGACTCTGTTGTCCCCTGTCAACTTAAAAGAAAGTCCTCTAAAGACTCCAAACCTTGGTTCAATGAGAGCTTAAATTCAGAGAGATGCAATCTTAGACTAGCCGAATGATCTTGGAGAGGAGCCCTGTCCCCGGAACACCTCCTGCTCCTGAGATCTAGAAGAAGCTCCTACAATAAAAATATCAGAAGGGCAAAATCAAACTTCTTCAAAAGCCAACTAGATAATGCCAGGAACACGCCCCAAAAACTTTTTGAACTGATCAAACTCCAATCCAACTATCTTCCCACCCTTCCGCCATCTCAGGCGCCTACGCAGCCAACTAGTGAAGTGTTTGCCCCTTTCTTCCTTGGAAAGACTATTAAGATTGAAAATGAGCTACGAGCTCAACAAGGCAAACAGCCACCTTTCCTATGCCCGACTAATCCGACTTCCCCGCCTCTACCTCATCCTCTGCCAGCTATTGTTCCCCTACCCAAAAATATCTCGTGCTTGAATCAACTCACTCCACCTCAGCCTCTACCTGACATAGGTCTATCATTCAAAAATAATGCCTGCTGGAGACAATTCACTCCCGATAATGAATTCTCTATTCTCAACTTGCTCTCTACTTTGAAACCCTCTAACCACTTCAGACACCCTCTGCCTTCTAGTTTCTTCAATGAGATGAAAGGGTCCTTAGTCCCCCTCTGGACCAAAATAGTAAATGCATCCCTACGTCAAGGCGTGATTTCTGACTGTTTGAAGGCAGGGCAGGTTTTGCCCTTTCTCAAAAAACCCACGGCGAACGAAGAGGACCTTAATAACTTTCATTCTATCACTAGCATTCCAACACTTGCAAAGCTCCTGTTGTGTTTCTATCTAGGACCCTAATTCGATATTCCCGATTTATGCCCTTATATGGTTATAATAAATAATATCCTTATAGGCATAAGAATCATATCCATATTTAGTAAAAGCCCATGCAGTCCAAATACGGCAAGGCTACTCCGCTAGACTCCTAGAAAGTACAACGCGTTCTTTAAACAAACCAAACCTCCAGCAACCTGGGAATTCCCCATGCTTTTGTTTTGATTCGTCCTAGAACTCCTGCGAGCACTGAAAGAACTGCCAGTTCTTAGTGACATCTTTTATTGACGTCTTATGTCCAACCTTACGTGAAACCCGGCACCTTTCAGGTATAAATATACCAACGTTGCCTTAAGCAAAGACACGGTGGTTTGGAGCAGAGCGGCTATCTACTTGCCCGAGAGCCCAGCTGATGCGAGAGCCCACGGAAGCCGCCCCTCCCCTTTGGCGCACTGTGAGAGAAGCTGTCTTTTCTCCTGCCGAGAAAATCCAGCTCTGGTGTTTCCAGATACCCTTGCGGGTTCCTGGGATATTGAGTCCTGAGAGAGAGATACAAGACCTCCTGCATTCTATTACCCAGGTACAGAGCTGACTAAACCCTTAAGAGAATTCTTGATTCAGATTCCTTGGCAAAAACCAACTTAACTTAAAACTACTACTTACTTACTCCTTCCCACGTATTAGGCTTAGGTCAGGTACACCGGGGTAGGCGTAGTTTAGAAGCACCAGTTGAGTACGTTAGTCAATGTATTTATGTATGTATATATTTTATCCATTTTAATATGGCTAAGAAACCATATCCATGCTTTTACAGTATTATTTCATAATACTCCTTTTACTGTACGCACTTTACTTTATGATAAGTATTGCAATTATGGCAATTCATTTCTCTTGAAAACGCCCGTCTCTCTATTTCTCTACACTCTGGTGAAACTAAGTATGCACGATTGACTGGGTAAAATAGCTGTCTATTGTTTTTACACGACTCTAGAGATACACTCTTATTCTGAGGGAGCAAAGTTGTCATGTTTATGCGATTGTCAGAAGCTAATCTCTTCTTGTCTAAATCAGGAGAGTTAACTCTTTCCTGAACATTCGAGAAAGTTTCTAGTGACCTCTGAGCTAGCTGGCAAAACTAATTATGTCTAACATAGTCAGTAGAGACCTAGTCAACCTCAGTCCTACGTCTAAACTGCTGTTTATGTTATTCCTATGCGCAGCGCCTATTGGGAATATAGGAACTACACTACATGGCGCCCAACGTTTGGTAAGGCGATAATCTAACGCAAGACACTAGAGTAACTCAGTCGTGCTTTTTCACACAGAACCCTTTTTCCCGTAAAAACTCCAAAAGACGTCTGGAGTGGATAAAAGGTTAATATCCGCCGGAACTTAGTAGGAAGAGATTCCTATGTATAGTTTTTGGTTTAGTCTACGTTGAAGGATACAGTGTTCCAAAATATTGTGCACCTAATCTTTGTTTACTTGAAACTTGCTCTGCAACAAAAAACTTTCTGTCAGTAAAATGCCGGACGGTGACAAAGAAAGAGATGCTACAGCGTCTCAACTGTTGTTAGATAACACAACTCTCCAACAGAATGACCCGGAGGCTATTATCATTCCGGCAAATATAAGATGAACTATAACTATTAAACTTATAGAAAATGGACTATCATCACGAGGTGGTACAGTCATATTCGTGGTAATGGCCCATGAATATCGGCCGACAGAGGTATTCTATTCATGGATACACTTTCCAGCAGCAAACGCTGTAACAAAAGAATTCCACTATTACAAAATAGAGGAACCTCCGGATGAATACACTCCTTTCGAGGAGGTTGAAATCCCACTAAATTACCAAGAGCACCTGCTCTGGTTTAAAGGCGCCCTAAAACATCAAAATCACATCACCAGGCTCGGTCCACTAGGTAGACCAGGAGCAACGTGGCCGGTTCTAGCCAGCTACACACCACATCCAGACATTGATAAAATGTCAGACCGGGAACTTTTAGCTCAGCTAAAACTATTTATTAAAATACATAGACAATTGGTCCAATATGTAATGCGGACTTCAACAGTCCAACCAGCAATTAACATTCCACAGCTGACCCCTCATCAGGGGAACACAAACAAAATAACACCACAGAACATACAATCATGTGTTGGTAAAATACCCTCAAAACGGGAACAAATTCCATTCTGGTTAGCACAAAAAATCACTCAAATAGAGGCAGTATTTCCTGATACTACACCTACTGAGAAACACAGAATTCTGACTATCTGTCTTCCAATGGGGATCGCACCACATGTGGAGGACTGTGACACTTGGGGTACAGTCTTTGCTTCGATATACACAAAAACACATGGTGTTCCGTCTATTGCGGTAATACCAGATGTGCTAAGACAGATTCAAAATGAATACGGTCCAGAACATGCTTTAACTCTGGGTATGAAATTACTGAAAGACTTCAAGCAGGTCTCGGCTATATTATTAGCCAACATAAAAGGAGAAGCAGCATCTGTGACGATCCACCAGAAATTGAAAGAAACAGATATAGCAGAACAACCTTTTGAACTTGCCAGAATCATAGAAAAATCCTATGATGAACTAGGAAGAGATAGTTTGGGTGGGAAACCAGTAAAACCCCAACTAACTGAAAATCCTGAAAAAACCTTTATTAAAAATAATCTGAATACTCCAAAAAAGAGTTGGGATGGTAATAAACAATCCACTCCCAGAGAAAAACGATTCCAGTCCAGAGGAAGGTCTCCTCAACAGAGAGAGAGATCTCCAGACCGAGGACACAAGTCTCCCCAGAGGGAGTCCTCTGAGAAAAGATACAACCTTAGAAATAGGGATAATTTGAAGAAACCTGATAGATATCAAGATATTGATACACGTCCCTCTCGATCTTTTCAGACTTCCTCACAGAAATCGGAAAGAAGAGGACGGTCAGAACACAAGGAAGAGCACGTCAAGTCCAAAGACAAGGAACCTGCTCATCAAAGTAAAAAATTACAATTTCCAAGAAAGAAGGTAGCCAGTATTAAAATAATAAAACATGCCGAGGATACTGAGGACACAACTGAAAAACGGAGAGTGGGCTCAGACAATGCTAGACAGCGCAGCAGAAGTAACCATAGCTCGCAAGATCCTGATGAATCTTCTGGAGACAGTGGACACGAATGAATACATTCAGGTGGAAAATGCAGATACCAGAGTTAGCAAACCTCATAAAATATACGAAATAACATTACGTATAGAAGGGGACAAGACTAGGAAAGTAAGGGGTCTCTTTTCGGATAACCTTTCGAAAGGCTATGACATTCTGTTAGCTGAGAAAGACTGGCCACCAGAGTTTGTCAGGGAGTGCCCTCATGGCGAAGAAATGATTATGCCTGCCTTCTCAAATCATATTCCGATTCATAAAAAATATACACTTGCAAGAAAATGGGCAGTAGCCCAAGCTCCTGCATTATGCAAAAATCATGTAGGATGGGATGAGGACTCTCCTCCTCACAAAATCCAGTTAAAAAATCAGCCCACTGCACAAAGGCAGTATCCTGTTAAACAAGAAGCTAAAAAACAAGTCAGGGAGATCTTAGATCAACCTGAATATCAGGGGGTGATTGAAACATGCACCTCACAAATGAACAATCCTTTGTTAACTGTCTCCAAGCCAGACGATTCATATCGTCTAGTTTTGGACTACAGACACTTAAACACCTGTGGCAAAACATTTGCAGTACAAAACTCACACAGTGCAGCACTAATGAATAACATCGTGCGCAAAAAATATAAAACGACATTAGACATCTCAAATGGATTCTTTTGTCAAAACATTGCACCTGAAAGCAGGTATTTGACCGCTTTCTCAATAATGGGGTCGCAGGTACACTTCTGTCGACTCCCACAGGGATTCAAGAATAGCCCAGGATTATTCTCAGCAAGAGTAACAGAGTTACTACAAATATATGATGATGAGGCATTATCTTATGTTGATGACATCTATCTAATAGATGATGACCTGGAGACACACTTGAAAAGAGTGAACACCATAATACTTGCGTTTGCAGCTGAGGGTTACAATTTCAACTTTAAAAAGTCACAAATTGCCCATCTAACTGTCCTGTTTTTAGGATATGAATTATCAAGTGAAGGTAAAAGCCTAGCAGACAACTTCCAAGAGAAGTGTGCTGTACTCCAAGCACCTAAAATGCTGAAGAACTTACAATCAATACTAGGTTTCCTGAATTTCGGAAGAACATACATTCTAAATTATGCAGAGAGGGTTAACCTCTCTATGAATTAATAAAACCTGATTTCAAACCAATAAATTGGACTCAGAAATACACAAAAATTTTAAGATCATTGCAAACAGACATGTTAGCTAAAACAAAATTGCAAACACGCGAAAACGTACGCAACCTTGTAATCCGAGTCATCCCAGGAAGATGCGGATTCACGTACCTAACCTCTAATGAGGGAGAAACGGTACCAATAGCTTACAAATCACACTTGTACACACAAGCTGAAATGAAATTCAGTTCTACTGAAAAAATTCTAATAGCGGTTCACACTGCTGTAGCAAAAGAAAGAGCCCAAGCCCAAGGCAGAAGAATAACTGTTTTAACAGCAGAATCAGCCCTTGAGGCATTAACAAGCCCACGCAATTTGACTGCTGTGGCATTAGATCCAAAATGGATACAATGGGAAAATTCTCTTGCTGCAGAAGACGTGAAATACTATTTTGACCCGAAAATGAAAAAACTAGAAGATCTAGAATATGAAGAAGAATATCCTCTGCCAATCGAAATTCTGCCTCTCGAACAGTACACATGTGTAATCTACATGGACAGATTATCACAACACTACGATGTAGAGAAAAAATCCTACAACGCAGCGTGCGCGATTGTTAAAGGTCGCTGGCGCTTTGGTAAATTCAGACCAATAATAACCAAAACTGAATCACTCAGAAACTGTTCAGCTCAGCAAGCTGAAATAAGATCTTTAAAGATGGCGCTTGAAAATGCAGATCGTGAATTCCAGACACTAATAGTGTGCGATTCGCATTTCTGCGTCAGGTCTTACAACAATGACTTGCAGAACTGGGTTCAAAACGATTACAAAGATGACACAGGTGCCACAATAAAGCATAATAAGCTTTGGGAACAAGTAGTTCATTTGCAGAAAGAACTACGAAAGACTCACGTGATACATACACTGAGTCATCAACGTGATGGCGTTCACGTTGCAGGGAATTCATTGGCTAACAGAGCCACAGCGGAAGCGGTTCAACCGGCTTCCATAGCCACAAAAAAGCGTACTAAAAAATACATAGACGGAGAAACAATGCTCGCGGTAAAAACCTCATTAAAAGGCGACTATGCAGCATTACCTCTCGGCTATCCACTCAATTATACATACATAATAGATGCAAACTCCGTTCCTTTTGCTCAAATCCCTGGAGTGGGCGATAGAGTAATTCCAAACACGAACAGGAGAGTCTTCTTGATTAAAGCGGCACACATGGGATTGGGTCTAATTCACCAAGAGATCAAGGAATCTCTAAAAGAATTACAATCAGAATACTGGTGTCCGGGGATTCGCTTGCAACATTACAAATTCGCAAAGGATTGTCCAAACTGCAACAGAGATCGCAGTCGTGAACCGGACCAGATTAGTGCCAGGACCCCGTTCTTAGAAAGCATCAGGCTATCTATACGCAGATATCCAGTAGGAGAAATGCGTCCCCATAATATTTAACACTAGATTCACTTAAAATGTAGACACCAGCGCTCGGCTGACGCCAGAACTGTTATAAAAG
This sequence comes from Lissotriton helveticus, assembly GCF_964261635.1. Taxonomy (NCBI): domain Eukaryota; kingdom Metazoa; phylum Chordata; class Amphibia; order Caudata; family Salamandridae; genus Lissotriton; species Lissotriton helveticus. The sequence continues at coordinate 1,843,890,462 of NC_136067.1, read as the reverse complement.
ATTTGCGAGTCTTTATCGGCACATACGCAATTGGCATGCTACATTCTGACCAGGGTCCTGCGTTTAGCTCTCGAGCTTACAAGGAGGCCATGGCCAGCATGGGCATTGCATTGCGGTACTCTTCTCCATTCCATCCTGAGGGAAATGCGGTAGTGGAAAGAAAAAAACGGGACATAAAGCAATCTATAACGGCAAGGGTAATAGGTTCAGGTGATGGGTGGGTCAAACATTTAACAAGTGTCCAACGTAGTCTTAATAATCTGCCAAAAAATTCTCTAAAAGGTCTCACTCCATACGAACTATTATTCGGTACTAGAATGTACATTCAGGATCTTGATAGTCATACTTCAGTGGTAGAAGAAAAATCATTTGATATCAAAGACCGTTTGGCTGTTTTACAGGACTTAAATGAAACAAGAAGAAACCTGAGTAACATAAAGTTAAAACAACAGCCAACAGCCACTGAAGAAAAACCACCTGTCCCAGCAAGACCTGTCTGGATTCCAAAGATTGGGGATCTGGTCAGAGAGAAGATCGCGGTGAAGAAGGAATTTGGGCCTTCTTACAGAAAAGCAGTACCTGTCTTAGCTGTCAGCGGAACAAGATCAGTTGTACTACCGCCCCTTGCTGGTAAAAAGGAGAACCGAGTTGTATCCATCGCGTTGGTAAAACCACAATCATGTGGCCAATAATAAGTAGTAGGCCCAGTGGACTCCCAAGAAATAGCAGAATACCAACATTTGCTACAATCCAAGAGGTTCAAACTGAGAGACTAATCACATTTGATAAACCTGCAGTGAATAAAAAAGGACTATGCAACAAAGCCATGGAACTTGTGCCTCTTGAAACCCAAATTGCAACAGTTCGTCAAGAAACACCTGTCTACAATGATGTAGCATCGGACTATACTAATGTCTCCAATTTCTAATTTCTAATTTAAAACATTTGTAGAGCGCAACGTCCACCGAGCGGTTTCTTGGCGCTAACAAGGTCCGGTTCACTGAGGATTGCAGGGGTAAGCAAGTTTATAAAAGGAAGGCCTGTCTAAACAGGAACGTTTTGAGATCCTTTCGAAAAGAGACATAGTGGGTGGCAAAACGTAGGTGATCAGGCAGAGAGTTCCACAAAGCAGGGGCCAGGGTGGAAAAATTGGCACCACCCCACTTTTTCCGCTTAAAACGGGGGGTTTGGAGGAAAGCTTTGGAGGAGGACCGGAGCTCTCTGGAGGGAACATAGTCGCTAATCAGCGAAGCGATGAAGGCCGGGGCAGTACCTTGCCGGGCCTGGAAGGTCATACAGGCGGTCTTAAAGAGGGAGCGCTCCCTGATAGGCAGCCAGTGGAGCTCCCTAAGAAGGGGGGAGGAGTGATGGTAACGTGGGAGACCGTAGATAAGCCGGGCCGCGTGGTTCTGCACCACCTGGAGCCTCCGTAAGCTGTATGCCGGAATGCCATTATAAAGGGCATTGGCGTAATCCAGCCGTGAGATTACCAATGCGGCCATGATCAGTTTGAGAGCCTGGGGGGAGAAAAAACGGGAAACAATACGGATTGTCCGAAGGGTGAGGAAGCAAGAGGAAACTACGGAACTGATTTGGGAGTGAAGAGTGAGGTGACTGTTCATTTTCACTCCCAGTGTTTTTACTGTGGCTGAAGGGGTAGGGGCGGGACCAAGAGAGGGGGGCCAAAAGTGGGGGTTCCAGGGACTGGATGAACCACCAGTGAGAACCAGCTCGGTCTTCTCCGGGTTCAATTTGAGGTGGTTGTGGTTCATCCAATCCCTGATGAAAATCATAATGGACTGAAAATTAGAAACAGAGAGAGAGGAAGAAGACAGGTCGAAGATGAGCTGGAGGTCATCTGCATAATTAAATACAGTGACCTCCAGCTGCTGAAGAGCGAAAATAAGAGGGGAGATGTAAAGGTTGAAAAGTAAGGGGGAAAGGGAAGAACCTTGGGGGACACCACAAGTGACGGGGAGTGGGGTGGTCGTGAAGGCTCCCAGCCGAACCGCCTGGGTACGGTCCCTCAGAAAGGAGGAAAGCCAAACCAGGGCTGTTCCCTGGATTCCGGCCGCCTTGACACGGGACAAGAGGATGTTATGGTCAACCGTGTCAAAAGCGGCGGAGAGGTCCAGGAGCACCAGCGCCTGGTGTTGGTTGGTCTCCAAGAAAGATCCAAAGACTAAAGAAAACCCGGAAGCAATTCCAACAATTGATAGAACTGCATCTGGCTACTTCATCAATTTCGATGACTTTTCTGATGATCCAAGTGAACATGAAGAAACGCCAGCAACAAAAACTTTCAAAGACAAAGTAACTGAACTCTTTCATCAACTAAAAGAAATCTATCTGATCTCACCATGGATTGAATTTTGGATTGTGTTAGGTGTACTTTTCCTCCTGCTTTGGCTCATCATGGTTCTTTGTTTGGGAGAATTCATTGAAGGAAAATACAGTACAATGGACACAGCAAGTCAGAACAAAAACTTGGTCCTAAAGCCTCACAAGTCATCTCACATCGAGAAAAGAGAACTGTCATCAGTGAACATCACAGCCAATCCAATACCCGGTGGGGTAGCATGGGACAGAACGGAATATGAAATTTATGGCCCGATTGAGCTCTTGAAATATCCACACCAGTTCAAGGTTTCATTAAGTGACTTTGTAAAAACAAGTACTTTCTCTGATGATTGGGACTTTGAAAACATTAATAATATGATGTCAGATTTAGTAATGTCAGCTTAATTCACAGAACATGATTATTTGGAGGGTTCAGCAAAATATGAAGAAATGTACTGCTATAATCATTTTGGTCATCACTATTTGCATAAATCTGCACAGCCTAGAAATGTTTTAAATTATAACCACTGGGAACATTGTGCAAAACCGCCTAAAGGCACCTCGAAAACATTTTATGAGAAATTCCAATACTTCTCAGGGTTTAACACAAGCGATGCAGAAACGTTTTATTTTAAAATGTTAAATAAGACAGGAATGAAAACAATGTTGACAAATACTAAATTGATTTATTCTGAAACATTTTATGAAAAAATCACCACATTTGGTTATGAATTTTGGAAAAACAACATTGAAACAAAAAACCATCTGGGGTACAAAAGAATGGCAGGTCCAAGGTTTAGAAGCATTATTTAGAGCCTGCATGATCCCAGAACAATTAATATTCCTGAATGACACCATTCAGCAAAACAACCTGTCTTGGTTTTAGCCAAGATAAAAAAATTTTAATAAACCGTCTATTCCGAAGCCCAAACCTGATAGTAATAGCACTACAGAAGTAGAGATAGACGTGTCCCATATTTTACACCAAAACAGAACACATCCTGATTGGAAAAAATGGTTGATCTGGCCCACAGACACAAATAACTGTCAAGATAGATTCCTGAACAAAATACAGGGGTTAAAACTAAACAGGCCAGACCCAAAATACTCCCAGAGACAACATCCAGGGATAGTTACAACATACAGTGTAGGGAAACTATGCCTTGAGTGGCTACAAAAAAACACACTGGCTGAAATTAAGCAACACTTGACTTTACTTAAAGGCGGTGCTGACTTGCGTGATTTCATACTGGGACCACGCAAACAGCGTCAAAAACGTTTCATAGCGGCCGGTATATACGCTGCATACAACGAGGCTTGGAAAGTAACACAAATTGAAACAGCAGAAAAAATACGAGAAATTGATCGTATTAATTTGGAAAAATGACTTTCTGTTGTGGACAATGGGTTAACGACTCTGTCCTCCAGAATATATTCACTGGACAGTATTGTATCATCTGCTATTGATATAATAGAGCAGGACTTACTAATGTTACAACATGGTCAGTCACAATTACGTTCTATTGTACAGCTTGGCTGGACGTTGCAAAATCTGCGTTCAGGCTACGTGCCATGGCGTTTAATCAACACAACGTCATTATTCTCTATCTTTAACCTTACTGATAAACAAATCAGTTTGGCACAAAAAGGAGCAGACTATACGATTCTGAGCATTGAAACACTTGAGAGATTACCATTGACAATGTCAGAAAGACCTGTCATTGAATGGATAATACATGGAATTATTACAATTCCGATAACAACTTTCCAGTTTAAATATTGCCAAGAGTATATACCAGCGGGCCAGTATGAAAGGTTGGGTAAAGGATACATCAAGTCAACATGGAAGTTACCTTATACACACAAATGTTATAGTGAAAGAAAAAAGGAGGTATTTCTTAGTGGTAACAATTGTAAAAAATCACTAAGCGGTACACTTCTGTGTCAAGGTATTAACTTACACGGAGCTTGTGAAGGGTCTTCAAATAACCTTTCATGTCACCTTCACGGCACTCCTGCAACACAGATAGAGCCATTCTTTAGACAGCTTTCCAAGGGGAGCTACGTTTTAATAAGTGACCACAGCTGTTGTGGCATGGTGCCAGAAAGGGCCTATCTCGTGAGCGTTAGTTCCATGGTCACTTGCTGTATGCAAGTATTGTATCCAAACAGCAATCCAGACATGGAGGTGGCAATATGGCCTTATTTGAATATCTCTTCTATTCGAATTGATACTTTAAGCAGAATGAAATCCATTCTTTTACAGACAACTGTGCCTTTGACCTCGTCCAAAGAAACGTATGATCTGTAAGTTGCAAGGACAGCGGCAGAGATACATTCCCTATTATCAACAAATTGCCCCGTGCATTTCATAGAAATTTTAAGTCAAATCTTAAACATGTCTGATACCAGTGGCATCGCACATGTATTTAAGACAATTTTTTCGGGACTGTTAGCACCCTCTGAAACAGTTCTGGGCTTTATCCCGAATTTTGTGCATTCCATTTTTGGCGGTCTGCCTCTACTATTGGGACTCGTAGCAGGAATTTTATTTTTGATTCTTCTGCTCCGATATGGCAAGCCAAGCCACAGACAAGACTCCAGCAATGATGGGAGAAACGATCCTAACTATACGCTACCGGGACCGCATCACTAAAGTCCTCAGATTTGCCCGGCTAAGAGATCTAAGTACAACTTGGTTTCTTTCATTCAGACCAATCTGGCAGAATGGCATCTTACCTGTGCTTCACTGTCTGCTATGCGGAGAAGAATGTGTGTTGGATATCGGTCTTACACTACCATCAGCAGTACCAATGGATATCGATACTTTGCTAGGTCCTGTAACGACTCATGCATCGTGTTGTCCCCAGCGGCTACCTATTCTGATGACGGCATTCGTTGAGACTTCACCACTACGAGTAGGTGGCGGTGAAGTACGAGAGGAAAGCAGCACCAAACAGGTACAACCTTCTGTGAGCATTGCTGATCCAGACATCGATGATAGCAATCATTCTCACATGTGCACAATTTCAACTTTTTCAAACTTGGTCGAACTTTCACCTGATGTCGTAGACCAGTTTTTTGCAAGTCTGTCTGAAATGATGTTCCCTCCTGAACAACGAGAATAACTTTTAAAACAACGAGCACACAGCATTCCATGAACTCTGAATTCGGCCTTCAGTTTTGATAAACACAGCTACTGAAAACATTTGGAACTATTTGTTTTCCTCTGAAAGCGAAATTATTTTTTTTCACTTCCAAAATATTTACCCTTTTTCTGGCACATGATAATCTGCTTAAAGTAGAACTATTCTTAGAGAACAGAGCTTCTAATTTAGGAACTCTAAAGACAATATTTTACCTCAGCCTCTAGCACATGTACAGCATTTGTATAAATATGTGATGAAATGGTCTCGACCTTCTTTCCTGTATACAGAGCCATTTCATGTGTAATTTTCGCAATTCATTCAGCTGATATATATATGCATTTAACTGAATAATACCACTGCTTGAAAAGCGTACAGTACCAATACTAATTTTCGTGTATTTACCATATACCATTTCAAATGTGAATTATGTATTTTGGGGTGGGTTGGAAAGCAACATCAACGATCGGGGCTACCTTTGCCCCAAACTCAGTGGCGACAGCTTTTTTCTTTGTTTCGCATTTGCGAAAAAAAAATTTAAAATGTCTTTTCACTCTTAATTTTTCAACTTGTTTTCTTCGTTAATTTTCATATTCTTAAAACGTTTTGCTCCTCCTGCAAGATAGTGCAATTTTCAAGGTTTCTCATGTTATGGCCGGCCGTCCGAACCTTTCACCAATAACACGTACTGAGGCAAAGTTCATTAAAAACGCAGTTTATTTAACCCAATGCATTTCAGACCACTGGGGTCCTTCGTCAGGGGTAACTGTAACAACAATAAAACATGTTTTTTTCAGTAAATCAGCAATGTGTATACTCATTATTAAGCATTATCATTTCACCAAACACGCTATTTCTTCGAAATCGAATCGAAGAAATAGCGTGTTTGGTGAAATGATAATGCTTAATAATGAGTATACACATTGCTGATTTACTGAAAAAAACATGTTTTATTGTTGTTACAGTTACCCCTGACGAAGGACCCCAGTGGTCTGAAATGCATTGGGTTAAATAAACTGCGTTTTTAATGAACTTTGCCTCAGTACGTGTTATTGGTGAACGGTTCGGACGGCCGGCCATAACATGAGAAACCTTGAAAATTGCACTATCTTGCAGGAGGAGCAAAACGTTTTAAGAATATGAAAATTAACGAAGAAAACAAGTTGAAAAATTAAGAGTGAAAAGACATTTTAAAAAAAAATTTCGCAAATGCGAAACAAAGAAAAAAGCTGTCGCCACTGAGTTTGGGGCAAAGGTAGCCCCGATCGTTGATGTTGTTTTGTTCGTTTACGTGCTGTTTCGGGCTTAGCACGTCTGCAGTGAGCACGCGGAAGATAAACATTTTTGAGTACTATGTGGATAAATAATTGTGAAAAAATGGAGTGCGACACGTTTTTGTATGATGTTCTAAGTGGGTTGGAAAGCACACATGCATTGTTATATGTTTAATATTGCTTAGTTTAAGTAATGATGGACATTAATTCGTGGAGTGGGTGTTGTGTTTCTATCTAGGACCCTAATTCGATATTCCCGATTTATGCCCCTATATGGTTATAATACATAATATCCTTATAAAGGCATACGAATCATATCCATATTTAGTAAAAGCCCATGCAGTCCAAATACGGCAAGGCTACTCCCCTAGACTCCTAGAAAGTACAACGCGTTCTTTAAACAAACCAAACCTCCAGCAACCTGGGAATTCCCCATGCTTTTGTTTTGATTTGTCCTAGAACTCCTGCGAGCACTGAAAGAATGGCCAGTTCTTAGTGACATCTTTTATTGACGTCTTATTTCCAACCTTACGTCAAACCCTGCACCTTTCAGGTATAAATATACCAACGTTACCTTAAGCAAAGACACAGTGGTTTGGAGCAGAGCGGCTATCTACTTGCCCGAGAGCCCAGCTGATGCGAGAGCCCACGGAAGCCGCCCGTCCCCTTTGACGCACTGAGAGAGAAGCTGTCTTTTCTCCTGCCGAGAAAATCCAGCTCCGGTGTTTCCAGATACCCTTGCGGGTTCCTGGGATATCGAGTCCTGAGAGAGAGATACAAGACCTCCTGCATTCTATTACCCAGGTACGGAGCTGACTAAACCCTTAAGAGAATTCTTGATTCAGATTCCTTGGCAAAATCAACTTAACTTAAAACTGCTACTTACTTACTCCTTCCCACGTATTAGGCTTAGGTCAGGTACACCGGGGTAGGCGTAGATTAGAAGCACCAGTTGAGTCAATGTATTTATCTATGTATATATTTTATCCATTTTAAAGTATCATATGGCTAAGAAACCATATCCATGCTTTTACAGTATTATTTCATAATACTCCTTTTTCTGTACGCACTTTACTTTATGATAAGTATTGCAATTATGGCAATTAATTTCTCTTGCATGAGAAAGAAGACTGCTCAATAAATAACACCTTTTATTGAAAACGCCTGTCTCTCTATTTCTCTACACTCTGGTGAAACTAAGTATGCACGATTGACTGAGTAAAATAGCTGTCTATTGTTTTCACACGACTCATGAGATACACTCTTATCTTGAGGGAGCAAAGTTGTCATGTTTATGCGGTTGTCAGAAGCTAATCCCTTCTTGTCTAAATCAGGAGAGTTAACTCTTTCCAGAACTTCGAGAAAGTTTCTAGTGACCTCTGAGCTAGCTGGCAAAACTAATTAAGTCTAACATAGTCAGTAGAGACCTAGTCGACCTCAGTCCTACGTCTAAACTGCTGTTTATGTTATTCCAATGCGCAGAGCCTATTGGGAATATAGGAACTACACTACACTCCCTGAGAAATGTGTTATTGTCCAACTTTGTAACCACATTGATCAATTCCAGCTTTTAGACCAATTTCTATCGGGTTTTCGCCAGGGCTACAGTACTGAAACAGCTATTACTCACATAGTACATGACTCCCTAAAAATGCTGGATTGGAATGAAGCTTGCCTCCTGATCCTGCTTGGCTTATCTTCAGCGTTTGATACAGTCAAGAATGATAACCTCCTGGACTTACTGGAACGGAGGATGGGTCTCTCTGGCCCTGTATTACACTGGTGTGCCTCATTTCTCATCAACAGAACGCACATATTTAAAGTCAATCATTTCCTTCCTAACTCCCTGCCATCCACTCTTGGGGTCCCTCAGGGATCTGCCCTCTCTCCCATGCTCTTCAACTTGTTCATAGAGCCTCTTATGGATTTACTCAATTCATCCAACCTTTACTATCACTTGTATGCCGATGACACCCAAATTTACCTGAAAATCTCTTCCCCAGACGACATCAAATCACTCAACTCAACACTACTCAAAACTCAACACTGGCTGACTTCCCAACATCTTAAGCTCAACTCCAAAACGGATTTCCTCCTGAAAGCACCAGCCAAACAGAGTGCCATCATCGCTGAGTACTTGAACCACCTAACAGCTCACAACTGTACCCCACACATCATTGACAGTGAAGGGTCAGTCCCCCAGGAGCCACACCGACAGGCCCGAAGTCCTCCTGGGGTCAGTGTTTCCCCGCCCGGGACCGGTCCATTCAGCGAGTGTCCGCCCTAAAACAAAGGAGCCCCTAGGTCCTAATGCCGCCCATTAAGTCGACATTGTGCATGCGCACATCGCGCCCACACCTTGTCCCTGCTGCGCATGTACTGTTGTGGTGCAACCTTATCAGGCCGGATATCCGGAACCTGGATGTAGTCCCGCCTCCATGAAAAGGGTTAATAATGATGGTCATACTTTGAACTGAAGATATGGGGTACCCATGTGGGTATACTGTGTGTGGAACATAAAGATGGGATGGGGTATGTTAATAAGTTGAGGTGGTAGGAAGATATATAAAGTTATGGTTACTGCTAATTATTGTATTGAATGTAAGGGCTATAATTTTGGTTGAGGGACTATAGTAGCCCGAGCTACTTTGGCTGATTCCCGGTGGAGCTGTCATATGCAGCTATAGAGTTCACCCCTCGGCCGGCACCTACCCAGCCAGACATCGTTTTCCTCGCCTCTCCATTGTGTTTTCCTACCTGCATTCCCTACCCTCATTTACCATTCTACCACTTGGCTCCCCATAAGACATGTGTACGCCCTATTTATCTCACATTATTGTATAACCTCATATTTTTTTTCTTTTTCCGAAGTCGGTACTTGTCTATGCAACCTGTAACTCACTGATCCTCATGTAAAGCGCTCTGATACCGCCGGGTCTAGCCAGCGCTATATAAAACTTTGCAAATAAATTGACTCCGCTAGATCTCTTGGAATTATACTTGATAAGTCATTGAGCATGCAGGAACAAATTAGCTCAGCCACCAAAGGTGCCACTTCCACTTGAGTATTGTAAGAAAGATAAAACCCTATCCCCTCCCCGGATGAGTTCAAGTCTGCTGTTCAAGGATGAGTCTGCTCAGCGGCAAGGCTCATCACAGGTTCCAGAAGAAATAGACACATCTCGCCGGTACTGAAATCCTTAAACTGGTTGCCTTTGGAGGCTAGAATTAATCTCAAGATTGCGTGCATGACTCACAAGGCCCTTCACTTAGACACCCCTCTGTACTAGCCCAAAAACTGGAGCTCTCTGGTGGGAGCCGATATTCTAGGAGCTCCAGCACTCTGCTGCTGAAACCTCAAAAATTCCAGAAAATGAAAACTTATAATCGGGTGTTCTCGGTATTGCCATAAGAATCTGGAACTCCTTGTCTCCGCACATTAAACTGATTCCCTTTATAGCTTCATTCAAAAAAGAACTGAAAGCCCTATGGATGAATGCCCTTGTTTGACAGAATCTACCGTCAGTATGGGGTCCTTTGCTTTTGACTATGTCTACGACGTTGGTTTGTGCTCCTCTCCTCTATTTGTCTGTTGCACATATATGTTACACTTTTTGCTCTTGCCTGGGCTTATTTTACGGCTCCTCAATCTTCTCCATTACTTTGCTTATCATTGTTTTTGTGTTTTACTCTGTTTGTACTTCTGTACATCTGTAAAGCGCTCTGATACCCACTTGGGTCATGTCCGCCTTTATAAAACTTTATATAAATAAATAAATAATTGAGAGAGCAGGACAGTAAGGAATGCTAACCTACCCCCTCTCCCAGCCAGATGGGAGCCCCAGGAAATGAATTTGCAAGAGGTCTGGAAGGGGAGTCTTAAGGGAAATGAGCCACATCAGTAGGTTGGCTTAGCCAGTTCTTGCTGCCAAGGAGAGAAATTCACCATCTTGAATTGTAAAGTACAGTGCTTTGTGGGACAAGAATATGCCACACTTTGGAGGAAGCTATCATGTGTCATGCTTTTGGGTTGCACTCTGTACCCCATTGGTCAGAGTTGCCCCCCCCCACTTGTCATCCCAGAACATTGGATAAAAATGTGAGAGCTGCAGAGCAACTCATCTCTTGTGCATTAACCTACAAGGAGAAGAAGGACTGCCCTGCTGGAACCCTGGTCTGCACCCCAAGGATTGCACACTTGGAACTACAGCTGTGAGGACTTTGCCTTGCTTCCAAAAGGATTAAGGAGTGGACTCCCTGAAAGCATCAAGTTAACAAAGCTCACCTGCACCATCTCCCCAAGAAGTCCCCAGCCTGGAGTCCATCCAATGGACTTTTATGTATTTGGTCAGGTGCATTGTGGCAATTGTAGTCCCAAATTTCCAAAGACCATCTCAGATCTTCTAGGCCCTTGTATTTGTGTTTTGGACTCTTAGAACCCTCAAGAGGAACTTCAGGAAAAAGTTCCAGAAGTTTGTAGCAACTTTTGGAACAAGCTCCATAAAGTGATCCACCGGTTAATGAAGAATAGTAGTCGTCGAACCGTGACCCAGCCTGGATTTCAGGTTTGTCCCGCTGAAAGTTCCAGAGATCTAGACTTCCAGGAGAAAATCCTCCAGAAAACTTTCTAAGTGCAAAGGTAAAATTTTGACCGGGGCGTCTGCTTAGTGTATCCGAACAGGGCTCCACTGCCGTTTATTTATTGTATTTGTACAGCGTGACAGCTACCCGAAGGTTTCCCGGCGCTAGAAACGCAGAAGGGTGAGAAAACAGATGAGATAGTAAGGGAGATGGGCCTATTGATTAAAGAGCCAAGTTTTTAAATCTTTGCGAAATTTATGATAGTGTTGTTCAATATGTAGATGATAAGGCAAAGAGTTCCAGAGTGATGGAGCCAGGTGGAAAAAAGAGCGTCCACCCATTCTGACACGTTTAATCCTAGGAATGTGAAATTTGTGCGGTTGGCCTCAAACTTGTACTTTGTCCTGGTCAAACGAGATCAGGTGTCCCAATTGGTGTTATATGTTTTCTAAGCACTAGAAAGTGTTTATTTGAAGAAAAAAAATCATATCTCTGCTTCCCTATTTCGGATTTTATTTATTTTGATGTCATTCTAATGATACAAATATTTCCTATGTTTTATAATTTGGTTGTGGATTTTTATTGTGTGGTATGTCTTACCCATTTGATGTATTGGTGTTTTTAAATGCTTATCACACATGTCGCCTAAGTTAAGCCTGGGTGCACGAAGCTAACCCTGGGCATATTTTGCATAGTAGTGCTACGCGTAGCTACGCGAAGTGCACTTTGTACTACGCACTGTGTAGTGCGGTAGGGAAAATGCTGTTTGCACTGATTGCACAGTGCTGAATGCTTGTCCGCACTGTCGATTCATTGCAAACGGCATCTTGCACAGTTCAAGCAGTCATTTTCTGCCACTCAAGTAGATTTTTACTTGAGCAGCAGCTTTCAGGTAGTTTCTCATTGCGAGCGGTTGCGAGCATATGCGACCACTTGCAATGAGAAACTCCGCGTTGAGAATCTCACCGGGAGGTTTATTTTCCACGCTCGCGATCAGTAACTTGATGTTGCTGATCTTGAGTGAGGATCGCTGAGATGTTGATTTTGCTTGCTCGTGGTCGCTAACTTGATGTTGAGGACCGCGAGCAAGCAAAAAATGCCCACTATGCGTTTTTGCACTGTTCTACGTGCAATTCACGGAGTAGCACAAACTATGCACGCTCCGCGCGCGTAGCGTAGTCCTACGCCCAGAGTTACACGTAGCCAGCTACCAAGGATTGGTATCCACCTTCTAACACCAGTAGTTATATGCATACAAATATACACTGTTTTAGCACAATGGTGGAATTTTGTATTATTCTCACTGTTCTTATACTGCTAATCACTTTTATCTGATTCTGTCTTAATTACTGCAGCCAGCTACCAAGGATTGAATCAAGAGCTACTGTACTGAGACCTTGACTGGACATTATGTTGCATTGCTGGCCTTATTGCTGATGCTAGGTGCTAACTAATACACCTTCTACCACCAGTAGTTATATGCATACAAATATATACTGTTTTAGCACAATGGGGGAATTGTTTATCCTTTTCACTGTTCTTATACTGCTAATCACTTTTATCTGCTTCTGTCTTAATTACCGCAGCACATATATTTTATTCCAGAATCACAACGGTTCTATAAATATTGAAATGCCCCTTTGTATATTTCTTATGTACCTTTCTGAGTATGCACGAGTGACTGAGCAAAAAGGTTCGAGATCTGTTACCACTACTCCTTAGGGAGTCAGGGTTGTAATTTTCTGAGGTTGCCCAAGCCATTTGTTACATTAAAAGGTTTAGGGAAACTTATGGTGGCACTGTGAAGTAGCAGGTCTACGAGCCAACATATCCTGAGGGGGTGCTTAGAATCAATCTCGCACCATCCCAACGTTTATGTTGTCCAATAAGCAAATAGTTCCTACTGAGAAAGTGGAAACCATACGACAAGAGAGAGCAAGTGGTGCAGGGCTTTGCTCAACATGGAGCAATAGATCGTTGATATACATCCTTTCCCAAATCTTCCCATCTCTCGGTTATTTTTGATGAACATTTAATATTTTCACTGCTACTGTGCTATATGTTTTTTTTAACTTGTCGGGGGTTGTGGTGTATAGTTTTAAATTCAAAATGTATCTTATATTGTGTCTATATGTGCAAGTTGGTGGCTAGGACTGGGGTGAATCCATTGCTGATTTATTGTTGGTTGGTAAAGGGCAGTTGCATGTGTAGGATCATACCTATTGTGTTAATAATATCTTCACAGTTGTTACCATGCGATGCGCCAAACTATTTTGTGCAGCCAGTGTGTACTGTGTTTGTTGTAGGCCACCATTTTGTCTTTGCCCGCTTTCCATGCCCCCTTGTTTGCTGGCCACGGAGTGGTGGCAATTTTGTGTAGCAAGGGTGTACTGTGTTTATCATAGGCCACCATTTTGTCTTTGTTCTCTTTGTCTTATTTGCTGGCCATGGGGTAACCACATCTAGTCTAGCCAGTGAGGTTTGCATGTGTAGTGGCCATTTTGTCTTGGTTTCCATGCCTCCAAGAGCTACCTAGTACCATTTTCTGCAGCCAGTGTATCATGCAATGCATTTGAATTTTTAAAAGCCTTTTTCCTAAAACATTGATAGATGTGACCTATTAAATTGTTTATATTAAATTTATTTTCCCTGATATATATATATATATTTTTTTTTTTACCTCATTTGCCACCAATCTCACTTTGAATGCACACTCAAGCAGTCCGTACCCACACGCAAGCTGAGAGGTGTAGACGGCTAAAGATTGAAAAAGCCCACCTACCGGCATTTGCTTATGTGTAGACAAAGACACCCACTGAGATAACTCTATTTTACAAGCTTCCAGATCTAGCAGGCCTTTGTCTTACAACCTCCATCCCCATACTGGGGGTTTCCCATAGAGTATTCAGGCAGCCTAATCATAGGACCCGAACAAAAATAACAAAAAAAAAACTATACGCTCATCTCCGGGTTCCATCTTGCTTTCAGTATGTTCCAAAATGTTCTCTTCTTTTTCTTTCTTTTTTTTTCTTTTTTTTTCTTTTTCTTTGTTCTCTCAATAAATCCAACTTGGAAATTGCCAAAACAGAAGATTGCCAGTCGAAGAAGGAGGGAGGGATAGAGTCTGTCCATTTTATGCATATTTGCCTCCTAGCCAAGAGCATAGCGTAAAAAAGTAACGATCTTGCAGGGCCTCTAAAATTATCCTGTAAACCAAAAATAACCAAGGACAGGTCGATAATAACAGGGCTTCCTATTAAGTCCGACAAAAATGTACCAATACTGTCCCAAAAGGAGATCAGAGCTGGACACTCTTTAAACATATGAATGTCAGAAGCTGAGGCCAGTCTACATTTCTTACAACATACAGGCAACTCTGTATTGATTTTGGAAAGCTTCAGTGGGGTGAAATAAGCCCTGTGATGGTGAACAGATGGTCCCTTTTTAACCACGCCGGCTTTACAATATCATACAGGAGTTTACACGAAGACTGCCACAAGGTGTCGCATTCTTTAGCTGGTAAGAAACTTCCCCATAATTCCTCGGCAAGGTTAAACTCTCCATCCACCACCTCACCACCGTAGTCAGATTAGTCTCTGCAATCTTAGCTATGTCTTGCACAATGTTGACCCCCAGGTATCTCATTCTGGGGCTTATCTGGTGCTGATACTGGTTTTCCACATGATTCCAGACCATTATCTAAATTTTCGCAGCATTAATTTCGTAACCAGAGACTAATCCAAACTCCTGGGCTTGGCTAACAACAGCTGGAATTGCCATTTCTAAATCGGCAGTAAAAATTAAGATATCATCGGCATAATATATTTATTTGTGCTTGTGGCCTCCTGTAGTACAGTGTTGTTTATTATTCATTTTTTCGATTCTTTCCTACCTTCCATGGAGTCACCATGGGTTCTGGAGAACCACAACCAATTATTTATTGGCAATAGAAATGATGTATTTTATTTTGTCAATAACATCACTGCAAAATATGAACTTGCATAATTGATGACAACACTGTGCACAGCAAGGCACAAGTTATAATTACTTTAGGGCACGAGTTACAGTTACTTGAGATAACTATAACTGGTGCATATCACTGGTTTTGTTAGTAAGTAGTAAGTAACATAGCTTTTATTTCGATATATTAGTCATATCATAAAAAGCATTACAATACAGGAAAAGTTTTAAAAATACAATACATTTTAACATTTTGTTCGTCAATTAAAAATATACAAATTGACCATTCCTAAAATACATATAGATTAGCAATAAAACAAACACAATATAGTTTAAGGGAAACTCATTTGCGAGGAGAGTCTAATAACAGCATGAGGGTAACAATAGAGCCAATACAGTTCATATTAGGGGAGACTCAGTTGCCTGGCGGATCTAATCCGCCATGCCCAACCCAGGAATTTTGCCAAGCAACAGGCAAACAAAGGACGGGCATCAGATCTTAAGATGCGTAAGGCCTCCAGGTGAGATCTAATGCCAAGTTTCCTGCATAGAGGTTTCAGCCAAGTGCGCCGCGGGGCTACATAGGCTGGGCACTCAAACAATAGGTGGGCAACTGACTCATGCCTATTGTCACAAAAAGGGCAATATGTTATAGTTTGCAGGGGTGGCTTCCAGCTTGCTGTCAGCTGCCCTAGTGGCAATAAGCCCACCCTAAATTTAAAATATAATGCCCTGTCCCATGATTTGTGAATCATATCTAAGTAAGGTTCTCTAAAAGGGAGCTCCTTAACCATCAGAAGTTCTATGGTGGATCTACATAATTTAGAATTACTATTTCTCCCATTTGCCACCCAAGACCAATATAGCTTCTTTAGGGTCTGTTTGGGGGAGGGCAGTTCTATTAGCCCAGGCATCTTCAAGGCCCAGGTCATAAAGAAGCCGCATAACTTCCTTAAGCCAACGGACCTTATGCCAGCCAGATGTTAAGAGGAGTTCCCTTAGGCCTTCAGCGTAACTGGACAATTCTGGTACCCTCCATATTCGTGCCCACAAGAGAAGGGGACGCAGCCTTGCCTGCTCGCTTATTGGGCGTGTGCCCGCATCTAATAAGAGTGGGAGGGAAGGGGTACTATGCGGAAGCCTCATGAGGTCTTTGTGGAATTTATTTTCTAAGCGCTTCAGGTAGTCAACTTTCTGCACACCCCACAATTGAGACCCATACAGAGCTGCGCTCACCACCCTTGCCCTGTAAATGTCTAGTACAGCACCAATTGGTTTGAGGGACGAGGCACGTTGTTCCTCCAACAAGGCCCCTGTTACCCTCTTGTGGGTCAGAAAGATCTTTTGGTGGTGGGCCTTCCAGTTCATGGAATCACAGAGGCAGATACCTAAATAATCGAACTCTTTTACCCTTTCGAGCGGGACTGAGTCCAAGGTGGGGGGAATGACAGTTTTCCTTGGGGGGTTTAGGAGCAGGAATTTAGTTTTACCTACATTAATAGCAAGACCCCTAGAATCACAGAATGTCTTGAAACTGGAGAGTAAGGATTGGAGGCCTGTTGGAGTTTTTGAGATCAGGAGGGTGTCGTCTGCAAATAGGAGGGTAGGGATTTTTCTGCCAGCCAGGGAAGGTGCATCTGCTGGATGTTTAAGCAGGTGCTCCACCACTCCATTAACATATAATGAAAACAGAGTGGGAGCTAGCACACAACCCTGGCGGACACCCCTATATACAGGGATACGTGGTGTTTTTTGGCCCTGATCTCCCCACCTGATCTGTGCAAAGTTACTCTCGTGAAACTTGGTAAGCATGCTAAGTAGGTAAGGAGGGATACCCAAGCCCTATAAGACACTCCACAACTGGGCACGTGGGACCAGGTCAAAGGCAGTCCGCAAGTCTATAAATGCGAGGTACAGACTGCCCTTGCCCAATACAACCACTTTCCAGTATAACATTAATAAGCGGAATGTATGTTCGATGGTCCCCATTCCGGATCTAAAACCAGCCTGGAAGTCTGACAGTACTTGATTTTCTTCAGCCCACTGTAGGATCCTGCCTAAGACTACCTTGCCAGCTACCTTCTGGGTGGAATCTAGCAAACTAATTGGGCGGTAGTTAGCGGGGTCGTCCCGGCATCCTTTTTTAAAGATCGGGACGACCGCCGCGCCCCTCCAGGAGTCTGGCAGACATCCACCCATCAGGGCCGCATTCAGAAGTAGGGCAATAAGTTTGCTCCACACCTCCGGGTTTGCCCGTATTAGGTCACCAGGGATGCCATCAGGTCCTGCAGCCTTATTGGCAACCAGGCACTTAATTGCCCCTTCAACTTCCTTAGTGACAAAAAGGTAGTCCTCATTTAGATAATCAACAGACACTCGATGTGGCAGATCCGTCGTTGCATCTAAAGAACCCACGGGAATGGAGTAAAGCTTGGAAAAATGGGCAAAGCACGCCTCCCCCGTGATGTTACATGTCAGTAGAGAATCGGCGGGTTTATCCCTAGCTCTCAACAGTTCCCAAAAGGCCTTCGAGTCTTTCTTAGAACTAGCCATCATTAAATCGTTCCAGTATTTAGTTTCGTAGGCACCCCTAGCCGTAGATAAGACTTTTTTGTAGCTTTTCCTAGCGAGACTGATGTGACCAGGAACCTTGGATTTCACTGCTAGTATAAGTTCCCGTTTAGCAGCGCAACAGGTAGGAGAATACCATTTAGCTCTATTCTTCGACGTAGCTCTATTCGTGGCCCTTGCTCTTCCCTGCGGGACAACGAACAGCTTACTTAGTGCTAAGGTTGTTTCTATAAAGACATTATAGACATCAGAATTGCTAAGTTCCAATGGATCTAGCCGCATCTTCACAGTTGACATTATGGACTTTGCTTGAGCCATCCTTCCCTCATCCGCGGCAACTTTATTCCATTTTAACCGCCTGCCACAGTTCGAGGGGACTAGTTCGTGGGACGATTTCCATGTGTGTGGTGACGGGGTTGGGATCGTGCCTTGCCATGGGGGAGTAAGGGTCAGGGCTAGTGGGTTGTGGTCACTGGTTTTGTTAGTTTAAAATGGTATGTTTTAACTGCCATTTTCACCTATCTATAATCTCACTGTAAGAAATTGGGTTATTGGTAGTGGGGTGTGAAAGCAGCATTCAGGTAACAATCCCAATCCTTGTCAGAGGGAACCAGAAAAAGCCACTAAATTAACCTGAGCTTAACCTTCTGGTAGCTTGGCACCAAGCAGTGAGGCTTAACTTAGAGGCAATGTGTAAAGTGTTTATGCAGCACACAAACTATAATAAAGTGAAGCTACAACACAAGAAAAATACCAATCCAAATAGAAACATAGGGTATCTTTTTATTTTAATGAAATGTTTCCAGAATGACAAAAATCCAATCATTAGAACTGGAGGTATGTAGTTTCAAAGTTTTAGGCATAAATATTGCCTAAAAACCCAAAACAAGATGCATGGTCTTCTGGTTGCACAAGAACTGGGTAAAGTCACAAGTTCAGGCCGATCTCGAGGAAGTGTAGGTTAAATAGGGGACCATGTTAGTCCAGCTGAAAAAAATAAACTTTTCAAAGTATGGCATAAAGAGTTCCATTCACAGTGGAGGAGGCTGTGAAGAGCAGGGACAGCATCGTGGATGGTAATCGCTGCATTGTGAAGAGTAGCCAGGGCATCGTGGGCTGTCGCTGCTGTAACACGAAGAGCTGTTCAGGCTCCACAAACTGATGTTGCTGGGACTTTGCATTGGTGGTATGGTGGGTTGTCTTTGCTGTAGCACATAATGCAGATCTCGCGTTGCCTGTCGTCACTGGCAGTCTCTGCAGAACACAGAGTAGGTCTTACCAGAGCTTCTCATTGGTTGTCATTGCTGGCAGTAGAGTCCCAGCATGAAGGGGCCCCTTAGTGGTCACATAGAGGCCAGCAGGGCTCAAGGAAGTTCATTTGCAGGTCTGGGCAAGTCTACTTTCAGCAGGTCTGCTGGATAGTTGCAGGGAGGCCTCTTGAGCTTGTTATGTTCCAATAGCTCAAACAGGAGGTCAGCCAACAGACCCTTGGAGTCAGCTTGTGACAAAGGTAAGCAGGTTATGTCTTCTTTCTCAGACAGCAGGGCAGTTCTCAAGCAGCAGGACATTCCTCTGGCAGCATTGCAAATCTTCTTCTATGTCAAAGGTCCAGGAGTGTTCCAGAGAGCTGTCTGAGAGTCACATTTTTTACCTGGTGACGGCCTTTGTGTGTGGGAGTCATCCTGTCCTGCCCCCACATCTGGTTATGGAAAGCTCTTCACTACCCCTCTTAAAGCTTCAAGAAATTTAGAGTGACAAAAGGTTGGTATCAGGTTCCTTCCTTTGTGTGTGCTTGAGTCAAACCTTTTGAAGTACAAATGGGGCAGGGCACCATCCCCAGCCATCCTGACAGGATGGCCGATCCTGCCCCAACCAAGTCCCTTTTGTGAGACTGTCTGCGAGAATTACACAAACCCCACCAGCAGGGAACTTAACAGTCATCTGACCCAAGACACTGACAGAATGTGATCTTTCTAAAAGTGGCATTTTAAGAATTGTGATCTAAAATCCGACTTTACCATTAAAGAGGATTTTAAATTACAATTCAATTAAGTGTGAACAGCATGGACTTACTGTTAGAAATTGAGTTTCTGGTTGGCTAGGGTATGCACCTAAGCCAGCAGAACCCACAACTCTAGTCAGGGTAAGGGAGTTAGACACCCAAGATAACCCCTGCTCAGCTGTTTGGTAGCTTGGCACGAGCAGTTAGGCTTATCCCACAGGCAATGTGCAAAGCGTTTGCGCAAAACACACACCAGGGACACAAAAAATACACCACAAAAGAGACTTCACACAATATTAATAAAAAATAAGTGTCTGTATTGTATATAAACATAGACCAAAACAACATGAACCAATAATTACTTTGACAACAAGGCAATTAGCATAACATCACAATTAGTGCAATAAGATAAAGATTTATATGTTGCACAGGTCATGAAAACATAATTTCTGTGCATATAAATGCAATCTTGAAATAATACTCAATACTCTGACAGTGTAAGAATCAAGCCACCATACATTAGCAGATCAGGGGTCACGAAAAGCAGCCATTATGAAATGGGAACTCATTAAATATTTTGCATATCAGGCGAGTCCAAAACAGTATACATTAACCATCAGGGCATGATATGCGATATAAATCATGAATATCACTAACAGTACAAAGGTTGCACTAAATCACCCTAAGAGCATAGGAGACAGTGCACCTGCCCTCCTACTACATGCCATTTGGTAATTCAGGGATTCCCTGCATGGTATATGTCGCTCTGCGCTCCATTAAGTGATATTACGGTAATTTGTTGCAGTGAGGAGAACAGAGAGCCGGGGGCCTCCGTCGAGGCTTCACCCCAGCCAAGACACAAGATCCAGTGCCCCCAGAACACATAGTTGCCCCCAACACTTCCCAATGGGAGAAGGGGGAAACACAAATGCATAGCTAATGTGGGGGAGACCTCACCCGGTCATTCCCCCACGTTTAAGGAATTAATGTCGCTGCCAGTGAATGTGCTGTGTAGTGACCAGTGTCAGGTCATGCAGGCACCCAGATGTGCCATCTGGGCTCAGGCGAGCTGGGGAAGGCTGGAATTCCATGTTAATCCTACTCTGGGGAGTGGGGCAATTGCGTTGGCACAGTGCTGGTTCCTGGTTCCTATGGCAACCCGCTTAAACTGCAGCGAGACTTCCCTGATGACGGGGCCACACTGAGAGGTTTACGATGGGTGGCTCCGGGATACTTCAGTTAGGAGTTGAAGCCCCTGGATGATGCTTCTGTTCCCCAGGCTGCTTGTTGCGGTCTCCCCGTCTGCGGGTGAGGCACACTGGGGGAACAGCACCAGTGCCTCTCATCAAAGAAAGTGGAATCAGCACAGGCTGCAGCAAGAGTCCTTGTAGGTAGACAGGCAGTCCTTCTTGCAGCCCATTCAGCAAAACAAACAAGGGAATCCAATGGTGTTTACTCCTGGCAATATACCAGTTTTGTGTGGTAAGGTGCAGTCTGTAGAGGCTGCAGCATCTGGTTACAAGTTCCACGCAGTGCATAATAATTGTGGGGTCTTTGATGTGCCGGTAACTTCAAAAGAACTTTTCTGGCTCCAGACATCAGTAGGGGGTAAATGAGAACTTTGTGTGATTTGATAAGCGTTTTTCGAAACCGAAGTCACCCTTTTGTCGGCCATCTTGATGGCAGTATCCCCATGAACAGGGCATATTTCCTTCTGGCAGAGGGAGGGACAGGAAAGCCAAGTCTCGCTGCAAAACCTCTTTCCTGACTGTATGATAGGGGGCACAGGAATTTGTGGTCTGTGGATAGATTCAGCACTTTCTTCTGGCCTGGGAAAAATCTTCTACAGATGCATGGGTGCTGGAAATTGTAAAGCAGGGTTACCGGATGGAGTTTGCAGTGATTCCTTCAGATTCCGGGGTTCATCCAACTCCTTAGCCCTCTATGCTGGAGAAGAAGGCAGCAT
Source organism: Lissotriton helveticus (assembly GCF_964261635.1). NCBI lineage: Eukaryota > Metazoa > Chordata > Amphibia > Caudata > Salamandridae > Lissotriton > Lissotriton helveticus. The sequence goes on along the minus strand of NC_136067.1, from coordinate 1,843,868,622 downwards.
TGTCAGAGGGGATTTGCTTGCTGCTGCAGAAGGCTGCCATTATGGAAGTCCAGCAGATGTAGAGAGGCAGTGTTTTTTACTCCATAATCATCCTGGTGGCTAAGTCTACTGGGGTCTTTTGGCTGCTGTTGGATTTGAAGGCCCTGAACAAGTTTGTCATTCACCTGCCCTTCAAGATGGAGACCCTCCAGAGGTTGATCCTGTTGGTACTCAGGAATATTCTGATGTGCACTCACAATGCAATCCATCCCCACTACCAGCAGTAGCTCAGATTCAGCGTTCAAGGCACTCACTATTAGTTGAGTCTCCTGCCCTTTTGCCTTTGGTCTGCCCCAAAATGTTTCACCAAGGTGGTGGCTCCTTTGTTGGCTTCATTGCATCTCCAGGGCATCGACCTGTATCCTTATCTGGACGATTGGCTGTTCCATGATCCATCTCAGGAGCAGCTTCTTCATGATCTACCGGTGGTTTGCTCAGTCCTGGTGGATCATGGGTTCCTGCTGACCCTTCAGAAGTGCCAGCTGATTCCGTCTCATGACATGACATTTATCGGGCCAGATTTCACACTGACCAGAACAGGGCGTTCTTGGCGGTCCCCAAGGTTATGGTCTTGATGTCCCTGTTGTGAAGGTGATGGAGGTGCTTCTTTTCAGGTTCGACTGTGGTTGAGACTTCTGGGTTTTATGGCAGCAGCTGTATTCACAGTGCCCTGGGCCTGCTTCTATCTCTGGCCTCTGTGGATCCATCTGCTGCCCATTGGAATCCAGTCTCTTGGGACCTCAACCAGCAGGTTTTGGTAATTTCAGCCATCATACCTAATCTGCACTGGTGGATGGTCCTGGGGGTACTGTTACAACCCGATCCTCCTGTGGTCCTTACCACATTGGGGGACAGCTCTTTGCAGGCTTTTTGGTCTCTGGAGGAGAAGAGGAGGTCTTACAATTGGGTTGAGCGTCCTTTTCGATTCTCCTCCAGGTTACTGTTTGGGCATCCTCTTCTTCCTGTGTATGGCTTTTTGCCCTGCATGGTTTGGGTGCTGATTCCCTTTTTTAATTTGATTTGGATGTTGCCGGCTGTGCACTCCTGCATGATGGTTTGGCCTGTGTTGATCCATCACCTCTGAGCGTTATTGTCTCATGTGATGTCCTTTGGTATTTTCATTCTATAGGACTGCCGGGTTCTTGTCTTTGATATTCTGAATCAGTAATGATTGGAACAAGGACAAGAGGGACGTGTGGGTAATACCATATTACACACCGGTAATCTTCATTACTCATGGTCCCTTTGTCCTCATCCCATTCATTACGACCATCCCTCCCCCCCCGGACGGCCAGCCTTAATATGTGGGTCTTGGTAGCTCAGAATGAATGGTGGGTAAGTAAACCTTAAGTACTCCCGTCAGCAGTGGGTGGGTTTGGGTTCCAGTATTCCTTCTGTTCTTTTTTTCTGTCTGCGAGATAGATATATCTCAATCAGTAATGAATGGGACAAGGACAACAGGACCGGGAGTAATGAAGATTACCGGTAAGTCATAGGGCCTCAATGGAAGTGACCGGAATCTCTTCACAACACTGTGAGTGACAAAACAATGAGTTAGGAGTGTGAGTATGCGGGAAATGTGCAGAGTGAATGAAGCAAAGAAAGCATGCAGTGGTAAGGTCAGGAACTTTATGATATATTTTATATCCTTTCCTTCACACATTAAATATATAAATTCATGAAAACATCTCTTATCCAGGATATCCTCAAGGAATACAGAGCTGGTATGCCCTCTTTCTCACATTTATTTATTATTTATTTAATTATGAGTTTATATAGCGCTTGAATCACTCCGGCAGGAGTATCTCTGCGCTTTTGACCGGTAATCAAAGACATGCAGTTGGGAGGAGTATTTAAATTTCATTTTTGAACAGAATGGTCTTTAGAGATTTTCGGAATATTAGGTGCTCTTTGATTTGTCTCAGAGCCAGAGGGAGTCTGTTCCACAACTTGGGGCCCATAGTAGACAGTGCTCTGCCTCCGTGTCTGACTTTTTTAATATGGGGGACCACCAGAAGAAGACTATTACCTGATCTAAGTGATCTCGTAGGGACATAGGGAACAAATTTCCGCTCGAGATAGACAGGTCCTTGTCCATTCAAACACTTGTGAATCAAGCAACATATCTTGAACTTTGCCCTTTGTCTGACTGGGAGCCAGTGTAATTGGTCAAGAAGGGGTTTGGAGGCCGTTCTAGAGGGAGCATTCAGAACCAGGCGGGCTGCCGTGTTCTGGATGACCTGAAGCTTATCCAAAACTCCTTCATTGGCCGAAAGTAATAGGCCGTTGCAATAATCGATCCGACTCAGAATCAGTGCCTGCACGAGGGTTTTTCTTACTGAATTTGGTAGGAGTGGAAAGATTTTGCGTAGCAAGCCTATGGTGTGGAAACATATCCCTGATTTATTTGCACATTTGCACATTTATTTGCACTATACCTGAATGGTCCAGGCCTAGGTGGGGCAGAAATTTGTAAAAGTGTAGCAAAATTCACCATTTGGGTAGATGTTGTGGGGGAAAGAAACTGATGTTTATGTAAGAAATAGGAATTCTAGAAGCAAATGCATTGCAGACAATGACAAGTCAGCTATTGTGAAGAATGTTTTTTATGATGTAAAGCCGATTGCTTCCAGGAGGTGCCAATCAGCATTCCTGTTCAAATTTTTGTGGTTGCCTTTTATGGGATGTTGTCCATGTCTGTCAGTCACCCTTAAAGCACTTTGCATATTATAGTGTCAAGTTTGTTACCAACTGTATGTAATAATAATTAAACTGAACTGTGTTCCTGTGGTATCCTATGACGGATTATTCCATAGAAAATTCCAACACATACACCCTTTTCCCCCTTCAAGTATTCCTAACTGGCTTTGCAAGACATGGTTCCCTACTGGCACCCAAAACTTGCAACATTGTGCAAAAATGCACAATTTGCAATGGGATCTTAGCCTCTCATTTAATTTTTTATTTAATTTCTTTATTTTAATGCTTAGTTTCTGCTGTTATTAGTTAAACTCATTAGTTTTTTCTTCTGTCCACCTCGCAGACTTGTTCACGTGGAGTACACACAACTGCATTTTCTTCATTTCTGTACATGAGTATTTTTTTTTTTTACTTCCATGCATTCTGTACGTTTTTCAACATGGTTTTAACTATTAGTTGATGGATGAAATATTTGTATTTATTCACAAAAGGTTTTGAGACGAAAGCGATAAAATCAATCACCCAATGACAGACCTAGCGTTTGCTGACATGGTTATCTTTATGGTTACCTTATAAAATATGTAAAAGATATCTGAAAAAGATATGTCGTAAGGTACTATGTAATGTCTTTTGTAAACAAAAGTCAATGACGTTTTGTTGGTTGGACTAGTTTCATTCTGGTAGTGGATGTGCGTCAATTATACGACTTTCACCAAAAATACTTGTTGAAATAAAAATAAATAATACTTAAATAAGAATGTCTTCTTTCATTTAATGGATAAAATATAAAAAGCACACCTCGCGCAAGTCAATCACCCACAAATTATACAGTGAACAGAAAATTAAAAGGCAGCAGGATTAATTTTAGACAAAACAATTACCAGACATCAATATTTTAGCATACAAACATATAACATTTCAGCCCAGGGGCTGTTTTCAAACTTTCCTTCAAAATAGCCTCAGGGGCGAACCATTGCAGATGCATGTTTTGCCTATTGATGTATAGTAAATGTTATGTGCAGCATCACATCTGCTGTGCTTTGATTTTTTGATAACTTTATTGTCTATTTGAAATCAACTCCAGGTAAAAATTAGGCAAAAAGTAATTTAATTAGGAATGATTGCTCGCTTCCGCAGCACAGCTAGGCAAGTTTCCGATTCCTGTAACAAATACCTAATAAGACAAAGTATTATGAAGCAATGCTGCCTTTGTGGAAAATAATCTATTTTTTTATGCACAACATAAAGGGGCCAAATTAAGATGCGCATCTCGTTGTACTTTCGGACCACCGTATTACAATGCTGGTGGTCGGAAACAAAACCGGCTGGTCATTCCAGCTGGTTTCCGACGGGCTCAAGGAGCCCTTCGTCCAGTCGGAGGTCAGCCTGTAATCCCAAAGGGCGGTCTTTCTGCCCTTGGGATTACAATGCATGGTTTCCAGAAGGGTTTCCATGCCGGCCTTTCCGAAAGGTGCCCCTTGTGTGAGCTGCCTCTGGTTGGGGGCAGAGGTTTGCACCTGTGGTGCCCCTCTGTTAATCCCTACACCTCATGGCAGGCACTTATACAGTTAGTCACACACCCATTGAATCACCCATACAGGCACTCATACACCCACTGATTCACCAATACACCTTGGTATATATATTTAACACTCATAAACTTTTTGAAAACATTCACAGTCATTGGAGGATGTCGTGAGTGATGTCATTTGAGATGTCATCAGTTATGTCATCAGTAATGTCACTGACCATGTCATGAGTGATGTAATATGTGAGGTCATAAGCAGTGTATTGTGGGGGCGCGAGTTATGGTTAGCTCAGCTGACTATACAGGCTGAATTTTACTGGTTTTGAAGGAGTGAACTCAATCAATCAATCAATCAATCATTTATAAAGCGCACTACATACTCGCAGGGGTCTCAAGGTGCTGGGGAGGTGGGGGGGGGGGCGCCACTGATCGAACAGCCAGGTCTTGAGTATTCTCCTGAAGGTCAGCAGGTCTTGGGTCTGTCGTAGGCTCAGTGGGAGGGTGTTCCATGTCTTGGTGGTGAGGTGGGAGACGGATCTCCCGCCGGTGATTGTTCTTCGGATGCGCGGGTTGGTGGCGAATGAGAGGTCGGCGGAGCGTAGCTGGCGGTTGGGGATGTAGAAGGAGAGCCGTCTTTTGAGATAGGCTGGGCCGGTCTTGTGGTGGGCTTTGTGTGAGCTTGAAGGATATCATCTTGTTGATGGGGAGCCAGAGCAGGTTTCTCAAGTGGGGGGTGATGTGGCCGTGTCGTGGTATGTCGAGGATCAGTCGTGTCGAGGCGTTTCGGATGCGTTGTAGTCATTTGATGAGCTTGGTCGGGGCTCCCACGTAGAGGGTATTTCCGTAGTCGAGCCTGCTGCTGACTAGGGCCTGGGTGACTGTCTTTCTTGTATCTGTCGGGATCCATCTGTAGATCTTGCGGAGCATGCGGAGGGTGTTGAAGCAGGAGGAGGAGACGGCGTTAACTTGCTTCGTCATTGAGAGTGTTGAGTCGAGGATGATTCTCAGGTTGCGTGCATGGTCGGTTATTGAGAGTGTTGAGTCGAGGATGATTCCCAGGTTGCTTGCATGGTCGGTGGGTGTCGGGGCTACCCCAGTGCTGTCGACCACCAGGAGTCGTCCGAGGCTGAAGGGTTGGAGCCGAGGATGAGGACCTCCGTCTTGTCCGAGTTCAGCTTCAGACGGCTGATCTTCATCCATGTCGGCGACAGCCTTCATTCCTTCGTGGAGGTTGACTTTGACAGTGATGGGTCCTTGGTGAGGGAGAGGATCAGTTGAGTGTCGTCGGCGTAGGAGATTATGTTGAGGTTGTCTGTCGGGCGATGTGTGCGAGCGGGGCCATGTAAATGTTGAACAGTGTCGGGCTCAGGGAGGATCCCTGGGGTACGCCGCAGATGATCTCGGAGGCTTTGGAACGGAATGGGGGGAGGCGGACGCTCCGGGTTCTGCCGGAGAGGAAGGAGGTGATCCATTTCAGAGCCTTGTCTCAGATCCCTGCGGCGTGGAGGGGCGCGCATAGAGTGTGGTGGCAGATGGTGTCAAAGGCGGCGGAGAGGTCTTGGAGGATGAGTGCTGTGGTCTCACCGTTGTCCAGCAGGGTCCTGATGTCGTTGGTGGCGGCGATGAGGGCAGTCTTGGTGCTGTGGTTGCTGCAGAACCTTGACTGGGAAGGGTCCAGGATTCTGTTTTCTTCGAGGTATCGGGTTAGCTGTCTGTTGACAAAGTTCTTGAGGCCTCTTGGGTCTGCCTTAGGTTTTTTGAGTAGGGCATTTATCTCGGCGTGTTTCCAGCTCTCTGGGAAGGTTGCGGTCTCGAGGGAAAGATTGATGACGTTGTGCAGGTGGGGTGCGATGGAGCTGTTTGCTTTGTTGAAGGTGTGGTGCGGGAATAGGTCTGATGGAGAGCCGGAGTGGATTGTGATCATGGTCTTGATGGTGTCATCGACGCTCACGCTGGCCCAGGCTAGCAGGGGGTCGTGGTCGATGGTGTGTGGAGGGTCTGTTGTGTACTTGTCTGTTGGGGCTGTCTTGGTGTTGATGCTGTTGTGGATGTCTGCTATCTCGCAGTGAAAGAAGGTGGCGAGGGAGTCGCACAGGACTTGCGAAGGCGGGATGTCGTTGGTGGAGCTGGGGTTGGAAAGTTCCTTCACGATGTTGAAGAGCTCCTTGCTATTGTGTGTGTTGTTGTCGAGGAGGTCTTTGAAGGAGGTCCTCTTGGCCGCCCTGATGAGGTGGTGGTGGTTGCGGATGGCGTCCTTGAGTGCTGCGTGACTGTCCGGAGTTTGGTCACTGTGCCATTCCTTCTCTAGTTTCCGGCAGGCTTGCTTGGAGGCAAGGAGTTCTGGGGTGAACCAGCTGGCCCTCTTTCTGGTGTCTCTGAGGGGGGGTTTCTTCAGCGGGGCGAGGGTGTTGGCACAGTCCTCGATCTAGCGTCTGAGGCTGTGGACAGCGTCGTTGGTGTTGGAGGTTCGGTGGGTGGGCTGAGAGCGAGGTTTGCATGTAGTTTGTCTTCGGTGATTTTGCTCCATCAGCGGAGGGGGATCTGTTGGGTGCGGTGGTGTGTGGTGGTTTCTGGAATGCAAAGTGGATGCAGCGTTGGTCAGTCCAGAGGAGTTCGGTGGTGTGGCTGACGGAGACGTGCGGGTTTGAGGAGAAGACGGGGTCGAGCGTGTGGCCGGCGGAGTGGGTGGGCATTGTGACGAGTTACTTCAGTCCGAGGTTGGTGAGGTTATCGATCAGGGTTGTGCCGTTGTTGTCATTGTCGTTGTTGTTCTCAAGGTGAAAGTTCAGGTCTCCAAGGAGGATGTAGTCAGTGGAGGTCAGGGCATGCGTGCTGATGAAGTTGGCGATGGAGTTGCTGCACTGGGAATGGGGTCCGGGGGTTGGTAGACGAGGGTGCCTCTGAGGGTGGAGTTAGGGTCTGTGTGGATCTGGAAGTGCATGTGTTCGGTGGTGCTGAGCGTGTCGCCGGTGCTAGTCAAGACCCTGATGCTGTTCTTGTGGACGATGGCGATTCCTCCTCTGACTCCGTTGGTGCAGTCTCTGCGGGTGATCTTGTAGCCATCTGGGATGGCTATGGCGATGTCGGGTGCGGAGGAGTCGTTCAACCATGTCTCTGTCAGGAAGGCAACGTCCGGGGATGTTGTGTTGAGCAGGTCCCAGAGCTCGACGGCGTCTTTGGGTGTGGAGTGGGTGTTCAGTAGTATGCATCGGAGGTGGTTGAGGTCTTTCTTGGTGGGTGGTTTGTCGGCTCTGAGGCTGGTGTAGCTGCAGTTCCGGCAGGTGTGTACGTTTCGGGGCGGCCTTGAACTCTGACCCTAACTATAATGTCCCTGTATCCTTAGTTTTTTTAGTGAATTTATAAGCTTTTTTCAGCACCTTAACCACTGCGGCAATTCCGCCAGGGTGCGGGGCGTTCCATTGAGTGGGCGGGGCTGCGTTGGCCAACGGATGTGCGCATCACTACTGAGGCGACTATAACGTCCCTGTAACCTCTGTTTTTTTACTGAATTTCTAAGGTTTTTTAATTGCTAATTATTAACTATTACATCCCTATAACCTTTGGTTTTTTTCTGTGAATTTGTTTTTTTTAACTAGCAGTCACGTTTGCTGAGTGGTGGAGAAAGGGGGCCACTGACCAGCTCTCTGGAATCCCGCTGTGTAGGACCAACAGGAGGTACCAAGAGGGCTTCTTGGCCCCCAAGGTCCCTCAGGAATAAAGTGGACTTCATGCCTAAACCAGTAGTGCACCATGAGCCACTTTTGCAGAATGGTGGAGAAAGGGATTGGGGCCTCTTAGCAATCCAGCTGTGTGGGACTTACTGGAGATAACCGGAGGGGCAGTTGGCCGCCAAGGACATCCTTGGGGGCCAACTACCCCCCCTGTTACCTCAGTAAGTCCTACATAGCAGGATTGCTGAGACCCGGTAGCAGGACACGTCCCTTTTCTCCACCACTCTGCAAACACACTACCTTGGGCACTACTAATAGGGGGATGAAGTACCCTTGCCTATTGAGGGTCCTTTGGGGCCAGCTACCCCTCTTGTTACCTCCATCAAGTCCCACAAAGTGGGTTTGCTGAGAGGCTTTCAGTGGCCAGTCCCCTTTTCTCCACTACTCTGAAAAAGTGCCTCCTGGCACTCTACTAGTTGGTCGTTGAAACATTGTCCCATAAGGGCATATCCTCTGGTTTTTTTCATCATTCACATATGAGACTCAGTTCTCTACAGAGGCCAGTCCAAATTCAGCCTAAATACTTCAACCTTACGCACTTACAGTCGATTAACCAGTCAAAATGTTTTGAAGCACTTTCTGGCCTAACTGATATTGACTGACTGCAGGCTCAGTCCTGGCTGGTAGATGAGGTGGGGGGTTCAGGTTTTGTAAGTAACAACCATGGGGAAATGAACTGTGAGGCGGACAATGTATCTGAAGAAGTGGCCTTGTTCTCTGTTGGTATCCCTGATGCACCTGTTAATGTAAATTGGGCAAGTTCCACAGGGTGATACCACTACTAATCTTAAAGTTTCATCATAGAATATAGCCGGAGTCCATTCAAAATTGGGGGTTTTATTGGAGGTTTTGATCTTCTATGTTTGCAAGAAGCCTGGACTACAGATGACATTTTTATGGATGGGTATTGCTCTTTCTGTGTCCTTGCGATCCCATCCTCATCAGGAAGGGCCAAGGGTGGTTTTGCTATGCTTAATGCGGTAAAATATGCTTCTGTAAAAGCCAAATGTATAGGTTCATCCCTCTGGTATGAACTAATAGTAATCTCTGGTTTGGCCAAGGTTAAAATATTATTGGTGAACTTGTACCATAACATATTTGATAAAAGTAATTGGCAAGTAATAGAGTCCCTGCAAATGGGAATTCCACAAGCCTCTGCGAAATGGCAGCCATTATGTAATTTATGGGTCGGAGATTTTAATTGTACGTTTTGTAAATACAGTCCTCATCGTATGTGTGAGCTGGAAGACTCTGAGGGACAGCCCTTGGATCATTTTATTCATTCTCCCCAGGGGGAAGCCCTAAATTCCATCCGGGTAGTAAACAACTTAATTCGTTTAAATAATTAGGCCAGCAACTCCCTTTTGCAGTGCCCAACCTGTCGGTGGTGGTAGGGACAATTCTGTTGATTTTATGCTAATGACAAAGGACTGTACCTCTTTTGTTCAGAACCTTAAGGCAATGCAAAACTGCTTTAGTGGTCATTATTCTCTCACTGTTTCTCTTAATTTAAAGCCTAAGACGGAGCACACTGATCAATCTTCATTTCAATACAATCCTAATAAAGGAATTAGATTGAAATGGGATCAAGTAGACACATCAACATTTGAGTAAGATATCATCTTATCAAACTATAATTTAATACATGGGTGCCTGAGGCTAGATTCTACACTGGTTGAAATGGTAAGGGATTTTGAGTTGCTCTGTACTAACATTGCCCGAAGGTTGGTTAGGAACATCCCTCAAAAGAAATCTCTAGAGGCGTGCTGGTTCAACACTGAATGCTCTAAAGCTCACAAGGAGCTAAAAAGTGTCCAACGTACCACTCCTGATGATAGAGAGCTCATTAAAATCATGAGGAATAAGTACAAAAATGGTAATAGGAAGATAGAATTGAGGAGAATGGCGTGGGAGGACTTGGAAAGAGCAGCCTCTTTAAAAGATACACATTTTTGGGGGGAAATTATTGATTGCCCAATGCTCATCGAAGATGTGAGACAGATGGACTCATTCACCATGGGTGAAGTATGGGAAGCACATTTTTCCAGTATTTTTAACCCTTCACAAAAGAAGTTTATGGAGAATTACGGGAAATACCTGTTGACTTAACTGTAGCCTCCGTCCGCCATCCCGTTGTAGGAAGGGACCGTACGCCACAGGGGCGGAGGTCCCGTGCATCGAATTAGGATGCACCCGCCACAGTGGGGGGTGCATCCCGCATTTTTAACATTGCAGCGGGCGGTGCTGAAAGCACCGTCCACAGCAATGCTAAAAATGCATGTTGTGCGTTTCAAAGCACAACATGACAGGCACCTCTCGGTGCCTGCCATGTTGTACTTTGAAACGCAGGGGGTACCATAGGTACCCCCATGTGCCCCCCACCACCCCCCCTTCACCCTGGGGGCCCGCAACAGGCCCCCAAAGCAAAGACCGTATGCCTTTCCACAGCGGCAATGCCGCCGTGGAAAGGCATAGGACCGCCGGCATTGTAATATGGTTGGCGGTGTCTCGCAGACACCGCCACCATATCTAAGCCCTTTTTTCCACTGGTCGCGAAGGCGACCAGCGGAAAAGCAGCGGATGGTCTTGTCGTCCGCCACGGACTCCCCCGCCATCCTAATGTGGCAGGAGGGTAATTTCTGGGAGGATGGCGGACGGATTGTCCCCGCCGGGGCGGCGGTGGCTATCGCCATCCCGGCGGGGGCAATCCGTCCGCCATCCTAATCGGCCCCTTAGTTTGTCCATCACAGTCCAAGAGGTAGAGGTGGTTTTAGCTCAGGGCAATTTGTTTGAAAGACCCCGGCCCAGATGGGGTGCCCCTTGATCTTTTTAAGAGAAGCCCCAATCTGTGGACACCACTTTTAACGTATATTGATATAGCAACTATTATTGGTCCATTGCCTGGATCATGGAAAGAGGCGACTGTGGTCCCTGTTTTTAAAAAGGGTGATAGAAGTGATCCAGCATGTTATAGGCCTGTATCACTGATTGATGCAACAGCAAATGTATTGGGTAGGGTCCTTCTTGCACATTTAGAATAGTGAGCATCCACCAAAGGGGGTTTGTCAAATATACAATATGGTTTTAGGAGAGGGCTGGGTCGACTGAACAGTGTCTTACCTTGTCCCTAATTGTCAGTAAGCACGTGAGGTCCATAAATATATCTATTGACTTGGCCTTCATGGACTCATCTAGTGCCTTTGATACCTTTAATCAGGACAAATTGTGGGCTATGATGGAATATATGGGCGTTGAAAAAGCACTAGTACTCCTTCTGCTTAGGCTCCAAAAAACACAACGTCGCCATAAGATATGGCAGTAAGGGGGAAAAAACCCACCCAGTTTCCTCCATGGATGGGGCTTGTCAAGGATGTTTTTTAGACCAGTTCCTGTTTTTAATTTATACAAATGGGCTGGAGGCTTTTTTATTAAAAAGGGAGATTGATTGCCCCTAGAATGATAATGAATCTGTTGCCCTACTGTCATACGCAGATGATACAGTATTATTGGCAAGGACAACCATGAGTTTGCAGAAAACCCCTGGTGCTTTTACTGATTTTATGACATCCCCTGATTTAAAAGTTAATTTTATTAAATCGTACATAATGGTATGTGGGCCAAAAACCACAAAAAACAAATCTTTTATTGTCCAGGGAAAGAAGATAGAAAAAGTTAATACATTCTCATATCTGGGTAATTTATTCAATAATCAGATGTAGTGGGAACCACTAGAGCACAACAGACAAGCAAGGATGTGGATGGGTTATTTTGGTTTGCTTGTAAATTGTGACATTAACTGGTGAAGGAATTATTAACTCTTTACATAGCTAAATACCTCCCTATTGCCACATATGGGGCCAGGGTCTTGGGGTACAATAGAAGGCAACAGCTTCGACTAGTAGAGAATACATTTACTAAAAGACTACTGATGGTACCAAAAAGTGCCCCCAATTTATTTTGCCATACTGAAGTGGGTAAAGAGTTCATAGAAGATCGTATTGGCTTTGCCCCTTTGTATTTATGGGCCAAGATTTGGCTTTCAGAAGACCTAGAGTTTTCAAGAGATGTTATTAAGGATTCCCTTAATGCGTATAATGCTATAAACATCCCCTGGCTTTGCTTTGTGCGGGAAACTTTTCAAGAGATAGGTCTAGGACACTTCTTTGAAAACCCTAAACGAATCCCTCCAAATGCTAAGGACATCATTAAAGAGGCATTTCTCACCAGGGGCAATATGCGCAGTTGTCAACAGCAAGGTGATATAGGAGTGTTTCATTTGCCTTCTGCCCCCCCCCACAATTTTGTTGATCTTTTTCAATGAATTCCCAGATTATGTTTTACCTAACTAGGTTCCAACTATGCACTGTGCACTTTTTGTTGGTGTTTCCTCATCAAGGAGGATGGGCGAGGAAGGTTATGCCTTGCCCTTGTGATAATTCTTCTAGGCAAAGCACAATGCACTTTCAAATTATTGTGCACATTATATAAGTCGATGAGAACCATATTTCTGCTTCCATTATTAAGGAATATTTGTCCTTGTTCATATAATGATAGTTTTAATTATTTACACACATTGGCCTCCTCTGATATCTGCATTGCGGCAGCAAACTTCATAAGGAGCTATACTATATATAGTAGGTAGTTATAGTTAGGACTATGTTTCCATAGGAAAATAATGTTTTGACTCCTAACTATAACTACCAACTATATATATATATATATATATGGTAACCACAGTCCTGAAAATGATCAAAGTCTCGATCCAAAAAGCAGGTACAGACCACAAATGTGGGGAAAAAATTCTTCTTTATTTATTGCAGATTTTAAAGTGCCAGTTCAAAGTCATTTAAAAGCAAGTGCCCAGCCTGACGTGTTTGACTGCCCAACGGCAGTCTTGATCACATGACGCGCTGGACCTATTGGTGCGTATATATAGTGAAAACATTCAAAAGCACATGATACATTTTATCCAATTAGTTGAAGACGGAGTGCAAACATAGAAAGAGGCCCACTGACTCTGCCACAGTACATCATAGTTGACACCTCATGTATACTTATTTATAATACATAGTCTCTGAATAGCAGCATAGAGCTTCTAAATTCTTGGCGCCAAACTAGAAGACTGTACTCAGATAGATTTAGATTAATCCTTGAACAAAATAGCATAGTGCTATTATTTGAGTTCTGTTAACTTGAATCTCCAATAATAGATGTGAATATCCATATTCGGCCTCATAATTTGTTAGAACTGGCACTCATAAAATTAGTCTATTAAGTCACTAAATGATGTATGATAATGTGCAAAATATGCATAAAAGTGCTAACGTGAAAGTGCATAATTACAAAATAAATATATACAATCAAATACATATCAGCATTTTTTACAGACGTCCCCTAAGTCATCTCTTTGTTTGAATCTCTCAATCAGTTTTGCAGTTGTATACGATCAAGTCCCAATCTCCAGACTTTATAGTTAGTTGTATCTATTGAGAGAAAATACATGTTTTATATATTATGGCAACCCATACCTCACATATATAGCAGCAACAACCTTATAAGTGTCATATTTGTACATTTAAAATCCCAGATGTGGACCAGTGTCCCAATTTACTGATGGCAACCTGGTATTTTGATGTTAAAAACCGGCAAGAGTCCCGTAAAACCCCGTAAAGCCGAGGAGACCTCAGATAAAACTAAGCAAAACCGAAATCCCACCGGATATATATATATATATATATATATTCACGCTCCAAGGTTGTCCACCATGTGAGTAGCACGCGAGCAGCAGCTTTATTTATGTGTAGGTGAGGACGGGGATCCGCTTGTAGACGCCCCTGAAGAGAAGCAGATGGAGCTTCGAAACGCGTCGGGCAGATCCATTACGGAGCGGCGTCTACAAGCAGATCCCCGTCCTCACCTACACATAAATAAAGCTGCTGCTCGCGTGCTACTCATAAGGTGGACAACCTGGGAGCGAGAAAATATATATATATATATATATATCACGCTCACTGGTCTGCCACACAAATGAGGGAGCACTCGAGACAGCCGAGAAGGTTAGACCTTTAACCTTTAATTCGTGGTATGAACAGCCAACACGCACAGGTTTTAATCACAGCAGTTCCTTCGTCTCGCCTGACGCGTTTCGAAATATTTTCTTCTTCAGAGGCTTTGGTGCGAAGAATACGTGCACACTCCCACACACTGGCTAAATAGGCAGTGTCACGCCTCTCAGCATTGTGGGAGTTGTAGTCTTATAGTTCCTGAATGGTTGCACTTTTCTTATCTGCGTCTCACTCTGTATGAGTACAAGCTCTGGATGAGCCCCTTAGCGCGTCTCTGTTCTCATCCAACTCGCGCTGCTCCACAAAGAGGTAAGAAATCCATCCTCGGGGCCCCCGCCTTTAGTCGGGGTGTTGCTCGCCTCGCGGCTTGGCTACCGCTATACATCACGCTCACTGGTCTGCCACACAAATGAGGGAGCACTCGAGACAGCCGAGAAGGTTAGACCTTTAACCTTTAATTCGTGGTATGAACAGCCAACACGCACAGGTTTTAATCACAGCAGTTCCTTCGTCTCGCCTGACGCGTTTCGAAATATTTTCTTCTTCAGAGGCTTTGGTGCGAAGAATACGTGCACACTCCCACACACTGGCTAAATAGGCAGTGTCACGCCTCTCAGCATTGTGGGAGTTGTAGTCTTATAGTTCCTGAATGGTTGCACTTTTCTTATCTGCGTCTCACTCTGTATGAGTACAAGCTCTGGATGAGCCCCTTAGCGCGTCTCTGTTCTCATCCAACTCGCGCTGCTCCACAAAGAGGTAAGAAATCCATCCTCGGGGCCCCCGCCTTTAGTCGGGGTGTTGCTCGCCTCGCGGCTTGGCTACCGCTATACATCACGCTCACTGGTCTGCCACACAAATGAGGGAGCACTCGAGACAGCCGAGAAGGTTAGACCTTTAACCTTTAATTCGTGGTATGAACAGCCAACACGCACAGGTTTTAATCACAGCAGTTCCTTCGTCTCGCCTGACGCGTTTCGAAATATTTTCTTCTTCAGAGGCTTTGGTGCGAAGAATACGTGCACACTCCCACACACTGGCTAAATAGGCAGTGTCACGCCTCTCAGCATTGTGGGAGTTGTAGTCTTATAGTTCCTGAATGGTTGCACTTTTCTTATCTGCGTCTCACTCTGTATGAGTACAAGCTCTGGATGAGCCCCTTAGCGCGTCTCTGTTCTCATCCAACTCGCGCTGCTCCACAAAGAGGTAAGAAATCCATCCTCGGGGCCCCCGCCTTTAGTCGGGGTGTTGCTCGCCTCGCGGCTTGGCTACCGCTATACATCACGCTCACTGGTCTGCCACACAAATGAGGGAGCACTCGAGACAGCCGAGAAGGTTAGACCTTTAACCTTTAATTCGTGGTATGAACAGCCAACACGCACAGGTTTTAATCACAGCAGTTCCTTCGTCTCGCCTGACGCGTTTCGAAATATTTTCTTCTTCAGAGGCTTTGGTGCGAAGAATACGTGCACACTCCCACACACTGGCTAAATAGGCAGTGTCACGCCTCTCAGCATTGTGGGAGTTGTAGTCTTATAGTTCCTGAATGGTTGCACTTTTCTTATCTGCGTCTCACTCTGTATGAGTACAAGCTCTGGATGAGCCCCTTAGCGCGTCTCTGTTCTCATCCAACTCGCGCTGCTCCACAAAGAGGATATAACCTACTCACCAGTAAGTAGTTATACTCACCAGTAAGTAGTTATAGTTAGGACCAAGTTTCCATACGATGGAGTGGCGAAGCACGTCTGTCAGAGTTGAGGGGGGTTCTACACAAATAAAGAAAGATTCACTAAAGAAATCCTGTGCATGCTCCTGTTTGTGCGTCAGACATTTTATCGATTGGGAATGGTTCCTGGGGGCTAAAAAGTTTGGTAAAACCGACCATAAGGTGTCAGCTTGGAGGGACTCTGACCCCATGTTTGAGAAATTGAGAAATAGGGGTGTTAGTGACACAAGTTATGCTGCCCAAAAAGATTTTTTTAATCACATGTGATATTTTTGACAATGCCGTGATCGCCAGCGCACCCCCCGTGTACCGTCATTGGTAAATTTGATTATTGCAATGCCTTTATGAATATTGGTGGAAATATAAAAGAAAAAGTATCTATATACCCACTCTCACTGGTCACAGTCTCAGACTCATAAACCTATTCACAAATCCACTCAGACACTTAAACACCCAGTCACATACCCACTTAGACACTAAGGTACTCACTCTCAGACTCACTCAGAGACCCAAGTGTGTACTCGTGTAAGCATTCAGAGGGTCATGCACCCATGCACAGATGCACTCAGAGATTCATGCGCCCACTCACATAGATAATCAGAGACTTACACAGCCAGTCACAGACCAACTCAGAGACTCAGGCACCCAGTCACAGACTCACTCAGACACTCACGCACTGACTCACAGACCTACTGAGACTTATGCTTTCACTCACACACTCACTGATAGACAGACCCACTCAGACACGTATGCACCCACTCATAGATCCAGTCAAAGATTCATGCACCCATTCACATACGCACACAGACACTCACACACCCACTCACATAACCACTCAGAGACTTATGCATCCACTTATAGACTTACTGAAGGACTCATGCAGCCATCACAGACCCACATGGAGACTTGTGCACCCACTCACATAACCCAGTTAATCAGGACTACACACTGTTGTAGGGATATTGAGAGATTGATAAACGTTTTTGTAGAGTTATTTAGAAAGTGATTTATGTAGTGTGATGGTTACAATGAATTATATAGTTATACATTTTAAATGTGGTGGTGGCTATTGAAGTTTTGTTTTCCCTTTGCGTTTTGGTGACGTATCTGCGAACGTTGCCTGTACCAATGTCATAGCGGCTCCCGACGTTACAGCAAAAATGGAAAATAGGTTTTAAAGAGGGCTTTTATAGAAACTCACTAGAAAAATATGAGTTTGAATTGTACAGTAATAAACCATTGGTGACAAAAATATTATAATAAATGTGCATATATGTGTTTTTCAGTCGGTAAAAATAACGCGATCATCGCTGGTACCAACATCATTGTGACACCCTACATCACCACGAAAACTGTAAATATGTTTTAGAGATGATTTTTATAGAAACTCACTAAAAAAACATGACTTTACGCAATACACTAATAAACCCCTAGTGTGTAAAATACTGTAATATGTGTGCATATAGGTTTTACACTTCAAAAAAAAGGTACAATCGTTGCAGTTAACAACAGTGTTGTGATGCCCCAAATAACAGTGAAAACAGGAAATAGGTTTCAAAGATCTTTTTAAAGAAACGTGTATATAGTAATATTTGTAGTGCAATGTATAGAATGGTATTTTTTATTTGTTAATATTTTTGCATTTGCTATGTATCCGTTGAATGTGTGCTTTTGTTTTGGGCACTAGGGTGGAGCCTTTGTGTTAATTGTGTGTATATGAGAGCCACACATAAGCCTGGATGCAGAGTTTCGGTTTGGTTAGAAACACCCTGTTGACTTTGGCTGTAAAGTGCACTCCAACATTTCTATAGATTCTATGCAGATAGAAACCCAGTTTGTTGTAGATTGAGCCCCTGTTATGGTCTCTGTGGAATGCAGAAACATGTTTCCTGGCTTTGTCAATCTGTGGACAGAATTGATTAGATCACTTCCCATTTCTGTCTTTGGCATATGTTAGAGTATACCAAGACAGTGTAAGGGAAACGCATCATCAATTCAGCAAAGGTATCCTTCATTAGGATTTCCAGTTCTACTCCAGTTAATGTGCCTAGGTCATTGCTACCATAGTGCCTAATCATGTGGTCAGGGACTGACGAACCCACAATAGTTTTAATATTCACATTAGCCAAACCCAAGTTCCTATTAATACGTTTCTTTCTTGCAGCCTCAGCAGCCCAAAATACATATCTGTTGCCCACATTCCACACTCCAGGCGTATTGTAGGAAGGAGGAGTAGCACATAGGACAGGTCTTCAGCTGAAAATCACAGTTGGGATTATGAAAGACAGTGGAAATGCATGTGTGCTGGTGGTTTGAAAACAACTAAACATTTGATTGAGTGGAGGGAATTTGCAGGTAAAAAAAGTAGGGAGCCTTTGGAAATGATTAGTAAATAGATGTTTGATTGGGTCTGGTAAGTAGAAGACAATGTAACAGAGAGTTTGATATACGTTACAGTATGTGCAGTAAAACACACTGGCTGTAGTTCATTTTGTAACTAATATGGCCCTTCTCGAATGTGCTGTGAACTTAAGACCTACTGGTTTTATTGGCTTTATATGGAGAATCTGCAGAGGGTGTATTGGGGAAGGGTGTTAAAGAGACACGTATCAATTTTCTCAAATTGGAGAGGTTTAGGTTCCTTGTTTTAATAGGTAAGTTAGATTACCTAGCGAGGATTTTGCAAAAAAGTGTAGAACAGTGTTAAAAATATAAAGAAGAGTAGATTATCCAACTCCCGTTATTTTCGTGAATTCATCGCATTGGTTGCGATTACGTAACAATTATTGAAACAAAGGCATCCATTTTAGGCTACCTCTAAAAAAGAGCGAATAGGTTAACAGACAGTAACCATTCAGAAATGCAGTTACAACAATGAAATATGAAAGGAATGTTTTTATTCTCTGACTTTTGCCGTATCAGGCAATGCAAAGTTCAGATGGTTGCCATTTATGGTTGCTTTGTATGAGAGTGGTATATCATTCTTATGCTACGTTTTTACACACCATGAGAGTATTCCATCTGTATAATAAGAGAAAAAAAGCGATTTTACCAACAAACTCAATATTCTGATATGTTAATACAATTTATTTTTAAGCGACAAAAATTGATTAATAAAGTAGAAAATTATGTCATAATGTGATCAAAGATTTTGAAATATATATATCTATTTAAAAAAAGAAATGATGATATATAATTGAAATTGTGAGTGTTTTATATGTCTATTAATAGGTAACTAAGATATAGTTTGTCTCAGGTGCCGACTAGGTGTCTGTCAAATTAGTTTAGAATGTGTTTCCATGGAGGTGTATATTGCACTTGTATTCCCTTACTCTATTCTGTAAGTGGTAGAAGAAAAGAGTTCACACTTCTGGTTAAAATTGTATGTGATAACGTAGTATAAGATATCAATGTTTTATATGTGTATATATGATGTGCAGCTTGTAACAAATGTTTTTATTTGAATTGTGGGAGTTGTCGTCTTATTTGTTCCATTATAAAAGAAGACTAGAACACTCATATTTGAAAGTGGAAAGTATACTCTGTAGCTGTATTTAAATTGTGAATCTCTCAAAGTTGATGGATACACGTTACAAATGCTTTAGTGTAGGAGTCAGATAATTACAGAGTAGATTTGTGTGTGCATACATGGGGAGATATGTTCTTTAATTATATTCAGATTGAGATATGAAATATAACACTGCTAGGCACTGTTATGCCAACTCGTATATAAAGTATAGCACCTATAATGCATGTGACATACATGTCTGAAAATTATAGAGGCTCTCTCCCACCCACTCATGGATCAAGAGAAGCACTTATATATTCAATAAGATATTCATAAAGTAGATGTATGTGTAGCAGTGTCAAGGGCAGTTAGAGATATGTTTCAAATTCATAGTACAGGTACTTGGGTATTTATTCAGCAATGTACGTTGATATTCCTAAAGCTTTCAAAACAACCGTTATGGGACTGCTAGATAGGCAATAGCCCAGGGTGCTATGTGGCTAATATGTAAGATATGTCCTTTAAATATTTGAGTGAGATGTATGTACGTATAAAGATTTCTGTTCTGAAGTGTACATGCACTGTGCCATACACATTTTAGTCTGACATACCTAAGAGAAAGCTATACATTCTGTAATTGGCCTGTGCATGCAATTGTACTATTAGGGCTGCCTTCTTACTTAAATATCCTACACAAGGTGTAAACTGCTCTTTTAAAACATATGAGTCCATACTAAGGAAGGATGTAACTAGGCCATACTGTAGCGATCTATATGCTTAAACTAAAGACATCTACTCTGAGATTGACTGAGGTATTTGCACTCCTAGTGACCGATGTGGCCAATTAGACATCCAGCCTACACCTAGTCTTAAATCTGACATACCTAAGTAGAAAAGCAGATAGTCACTGAAACACCCAGTTAGGTAGTTAGAGAAGCACGTAAACATTCCCTCACACAGACATGTACAACTGATATGTATCTTGTGCTAAAGGAGGCAGCTTCACATGCACCTAAAATATCCAATATTCACTAATTAACCCAGGAGGCAATCTATGCAAGCCATTACAGACACATTTAGAAAAGCATATATCTCACAAAGAGAGGCAGTGATTTACTAACAAATGTACATACACATGGAATCACAGCCCCAGATAGGAACTGAAACAGTCATTCAGATATCTCCTAAACAACTGATACTTTCCATTTTGCCATGCAGGAAGTAGCATTTAGATTATGTCTCAGGCCTGGTATACTTGAGCTTGGGCGTGTAGGTTTACTGCTAGGGCTGTTTTTTCACTTACAGCTGCTACACAAGGTGTAGGCTGTTCTTGTACCACACATAATTGAACAATGAGATAGGCTGTAGCTAGTCCATAGCACAAGGAGCTATGTCCTTAAAAAGTAAAAGATGCACTATGACATTTCAGTGATCTGTATGTGCTTCTAGAGACCTGTGTGCCCAATGATACATCCATCCTACACCCAGACCAAATTCTGACATACCTAAGTAGAGAAGCAGAAAGACACTAACACACCCAGTGAGGTAGTTAGAGAAGCATGTAAACATTAACTCACACCAATAGGCATAACTGATATGTATGTGCTAATGGAGGCAGTTTCACACACACACTTAAATTATCCAATACTCACTAATACACCCAAGAGGCAATGTATGCAGGATTTACAGACATATTTAGAGAACCATATATCAGACAAAAATAGGGAGTGATTTAGTGACAAATTTACATACACATGGAATCACCGCTCTAGATAGGAACTGAAACACTCATTCAGATATCTTCCAAACAACTGACTGTTTCAAGTTTACCATGTAGAGAAATTGCTCTTTGATAATGTCTCAGGCCTGCTATACTTTTGCAGTTGCATGCAGTTTTATAGCTAGGCCAACCTTCATATTTAAAAATGCTAGAAAGGCATAAACTGCTCTTTTACCATGTATACCTCACCATCGAGATAGGCTGTAGCTACGTAATATTGCAGGGTGTTATATGCTTTAAATGTTACACTTATACTCTGAAATGTTTGTGAGCTATATGCAGTCCTAGAGACCCATGTGCCCAATTATATATCCATCCTGCCACACTTCAATCTGATATACCTAAGTAGAAAAGCAGACAGGGACTAAAATAGCAATACAGACTGTGACAGAAGCATGTAAACATTCACTTACACAGACAGGCACAACTTTTATGTATCTGGCACTGCTGGAGGTAGCTGCATGCACACTAAAGTAACTCAGAACTAGTCCTTGCATCATGTCTCCGGTTTGGTACAGTTGAGCCTGTGCATGCTTTCTGGCTTGGTAGATTTGAGCCTGTGAATGTAGTTTTATGACTAGGCCAATCTGTACATGTAAAAGTTCTAGGGGAAGGCATAGAGTGCTCTTTTACCATATATAAGTCACCACTGATGTTGGCTGCAGCTAGTTCATAGGGTAGGTGTCGTATTATATATCCATCCGGCTACCCAGACTTCAATCTGAGATACCTAAGTAGAAAACCACAGAGACACTAAAACACTCAGTGAGTTAGTTAGAGACCTACCTAAATACTCACTCACACAGACAGGCTGAACTGATATGTATTTAGTGGTATTGGAGCCAGCTATACACATATTTAAAAAACAGAATGCTCACTAACACACCTAGTAGGCACTCCATGTAGCCCCTTTACAGACACATTTAGAGACTCATGCATGTCACAAAGAGAGGCAGTGATTTAGCAACAGACTTATATACACATGCAATCAGAGCCCAAAACAGGAACTGACACACTAATTCAAATATTTTGTAAAGAACTGATGCAGAGAAGAAGGCTTTGCATCATGTCTTGGGCCTGCTACCCTTGAGCATGTCCATGCACTTTTCTTGCTTGGTAAATTTTCACAATGAAAAGTCCTACAAAAGGTATAAACTATTCTTTTACCACATTCAACTCTCAAGTGAGATAGGCTGCAATTAGGCCTTAAAGCAGGTTGGTTTGTGCTTACAATGCATGGAATGTACTGCAACGTTTAAGTGAGCTATCTGCACTCCTAGAGGCCCATGTGCTCAATTATACATCCACCTTGTGTTCCAAACTTCAATCTGACATATGTAAGTAGAAAAGCAGACAGACACTTAAACACCCGGTGAGATAATAACAGAAGCACATGAACATTCACTCACACAAACAAGCAGAACGGATATGTATCTAGGGGTAATGGAGGCAGGTGTACACACACAGTTAAATAATCCAATACTCACTAAAATACCCAGGAGGTAATCCATGCAGCCCTTTACAGGCATATTTAGAGAACCATACATGTCACAAAGAGAGGCAGTTATTTAGTAACAAAGGTACATAGATATGCAATCACAGCCCCAGATAGGAACTGAGACACTCTTTTCAGATATCCGATAAACAACTGACACTTTGAAGTCTACCATGCAGAGATGTAGCCCTATACTTGAGCCTGTGCATGAAGTTTTACTGCTAGGGCTGTCTTGTCACTTAAAACTCCTACACAAGGTGTAGCGTATATAACTGAGCACTTAAATAGGCTGTAGCTAGAGCATAGTTCAGTGTGCATGTGCTTAAAAGGTAAGCCATGCTCTGTGAAGTTTCTGTCAGCTATATGGACTCCTAGAGATCCATGTGCCGGATTATACATCCACATTGTCATGAAGACTTCAATTTGACATGCCTACATACTAAAGCAGACAGACACTAAAACACCCAGTGTGATAGTAATAGAAGCACCAAATCATTCACTCACAGAGACAGAACTCCTATGGAGGCAGTTGCACACACAAATAACCCAATTCTCACTAACGCAATCCATTTAGCCTCTCATAGACACAGTTAGAAATTCATAGATGTCATAAAGTGAGGCAGCCATCTATCAACAAACTTAATTATACATGCAAGGACAGCCCCAGGAAGGAAATGGCATACTCATTCAGATATCTGCTAAAGAAGTGACACTTTCTAATCTAATATGAGACAAGTAGTACTTTCATCATGACTCGGGCCTGCTACAATTGAACCTGTGCATTCAGTTTTACTGGTAGACTAACCTTCACTTTTAATAATCATAGACAAGACATAAACTGCTATTCTGCTAAGAATAAGATAGCACTGAGGTACGTTACAGCCAAGCCATATGTCAGGGTGCAATGTGCTAAACAGTTCATACATGTATGCTGAAAATTCAATGAGCTATATGCACACTGACAGACTCATGTACCAAATTATTCATCCTGAGTTGTAAAGCTGACAGTCACTAAAAGATCAAGTGAGATAGTGGCAGATAGTGTCAGAAGCACCTACACATTCATTCACATAACCTGGGGCAACTGATATGTGTCTAGCAGTATTGGAAGCACTCGCACAAAAAAACTCACTAACATACCCAGGAGGCAATCTTTGCAGCCTTTTACAGACACATTTAGAGAACTGTAGATGTCACAAAGAGAGGAAACCATTTACCAACAAACGTGCATAGACATGCAATGACAGCCTCAGATATGGACTGAGATATTCATTCAGATATCTGCTAAATTACTGATACTTTCAAGTCTAACATGCAGAGAAGTAGCCCTTGCATCAAGTCTCGGACCTGCTACACTTGAGGCTGTGCAGGTAGTTTTACTGCTAGTTCAATCTTCACATTTAAAAGTCCTAGAGAAGGCTTAAACTATTATTGTAACAGGTATACCTCACCACTGAGAGAGGCTGTAGGTTGCCCATAGGGCTGGTCGGTATTTGCTTAATAGGTAACATTAGTACTCTGAAGATTTAGTGAGCTATATGTGCTCATAGAACCCATGTGATCAATTATATCTCCACTGTGCCACACAGCCTTCAATCTGACACACCTTAAGTAGAAAAGCAGACAGGCACTAAAACATCCAATGAAATAATGACAGAAGCACCTTACATAGACAGGCAGAAGTAATATGTATTTCATGCTAAAACAGGTAGTTGCACAGACACGTATATAATCTAATACTCACTAGCACACCTAGGGGGCAATTCATGTAGCTCCCTTCAGACACATTTAGTGACCTATAGAGGTCACAAATAGAGGTAGTCATCTCCCAACAAAGTAACATACTCATGGAATATCAGCTGATGAGAGGGACTCACATATTCATTCAGATATCTACGAAAAAACAGACACTTTCAAGTCTAACATGTAAAGCATTCTCAAGCTTTAACCTACCACATATGATTGTCCCCTGAGGTAGGCTGTAATCAGTCAATAGGGTATGCTCCTATGAGGTAATGTCTGTGTAAATAGTCGTACGGGTGAGTGGGAGGGTATGTGAGTAACTCTGTGGGTGAGTGAGTGAGTGTGTTTGTATGTGAGTAGCTGTATAAATACACTTTCACTCAACCATACATATAACTGAGCAGTAAGGTAGGCTGTGGATAGGTAATAGGGTGGGTGTTATGTACTTATAAGGTAACACATGTAGTATAAAGATTGCCTGAGCTATATATGCTCATGTAAACTAAATGTTTAAATAGTTAAATAGTTAGAATATGAAATGTGATATTGTGTAGTCAAGTGATGAATGTACTTCTCTATTTTTGTTTTCAGACATCAATGTCTAGTTATCTACAGAGAATCACCACACCAACAAAAAGTTGGAGAAAAAGCAGCAGCAGATAGAGTGTCTCCTTAGAACTGAGAAACAAAAGGGGTAAAATGCAGAAAAGATAGTCGTAGAGAAATGGCCTGCTGGTAAAAGGACCAAGACAACTCTTAGAATTATTTGTGCACAACTGGAAAAATTGTAAAAATAACTATAGAATATAGAAACTATAACACACGTATCAAAGCACAAAAAGTCTCAGATATGAAAAGGAACATGGTATTGAAAAAAGGAAAGATTGTAAGCAGAAAGCAGAGGCGGTTCAAGGAAATCAGAGCTGGAAAGTTCCATACTAGAGTAATTTGCAACTTGTTAGCATCTTTGAAGAAGTATAAAAAAAGAACACAAGCAATCAGACAAAAGGAATATGTTGAAGGTCTAATTGATAAAGTGTTTGCTCTGAAGAGAAAACTATTTATTTTGGTTTAAACAGAATGAAGACACTGGACAAAATAGTGTTGTCTATGAGGAGACAGAGCTAAAAGAAAAGACTTGCTAATAGAAGTAACTGTTGCAAAGTTTTTAGTTGTGAATGGTTACATACTTTGAGTACTGAGCCTTTCTTCAACAAAGAAGGCTATTTGTAAGAAAACACATTAGTGCATGCAGTTGATGAACCTGGACGCTGTTATGAGATGAAAAATGGAGCTCCAAATCCAAAAGAAGTAATGGTACAAAGAAATGTTGAGGAAGTGATTGCTGAAGAGGGGCAAGGAAGGTGTAGATAGGCTTCTGTGTACACATGGAATTGTTGTAGTGTTTGTAGTATTCAACAACAGTCAGTTGTGATATTGAGACATTTCCTCCGTATGTATGCTAGATGTACACCACTCAAAATTTAGAGCTTTTGTTAGAAGGCTTTACTATGTAAAAACTCCTGCTACATGTTTAGGAGAAATTAATAGAGCTCTTTTGCATGGTACTGTAGTAGAAGTAGAAAAGGTTTGTGATGAAGTTTGTTACTTTGGACTAGAACAGGAGTGTAGGGAAAAGGAAGAGTTGGTAACAACAAGATTTGTGCAACAGAACAGAGGAATTGGTGTTGGTAATTTTGAAAAAGAGCTTAGAAACTTTAAAGCACTTTGTCCAGAGCAACCAAGCGATGTTTGTGTATGTTGACGACACACTCACTACAAATTTCAAACTTGTAATGTTGATTTGTACTTTAAAACTGCTAAAGACAATAATGCTAAGTGGCGTGAATTTGCTCTTAACTTATTTGTAGAGGGACGATTTGATTTGTCCACCCAACAAGTTATATGTAAGCTCTGCTATAATAAGTTAGAGGAAAACAGAATGCCTGCTAGAGCATTACACAACAACTTAGAAATAGTGCCTGTTCCAGAAGTACTTAAAGATGTGAATGTTTATGAATCCATATTAATACAGTCTATACATTAATTTTAAGCTATAGTTTGCATGGAGGCAAAGACAAGCTGGCACATCCATCAAGCCAAAAACCACTCACAAAAATAGCGAATTGGTAAAAGAGACCCTTAGCGGCCGCGAAAAAACTGTTTCTAATGTAGCATCCAAAATACCAAAAACCTCAAAAATTCACTAAAATCCGGTCGCTAAAGCTGCGAGAAACAAAATTGCGAATTTGCAAAAAGCAGGACATACAACAGCAACCACTGATTACAATTAGCAATTTAAAGAATCGCAATCCAATGCATGTAAACTCTCAAACAGCGATATACCTGAAATTCGATATTTAGCAAGTGCAGAATAAGGGGAATCACAATCAGGTGGTAAAGTTAAAAAAAAACGAGAAAAAAAACACAGGTGCTAATCATCTGAATCCCCTTAAAAATGACTCAGGAGACCCCTGAAGATCTTCACAATGACACCATGATGACAAGGATCCACACCCACATCACCTTCCCCACACCACCACATGAGTAGAAAAAAGACAAAATTTGACTTCTACCAGGTAGCCCAATTCCCTCATGTGATTGGATGCATAGACTGTACTCATGTCCCTATCTGTCCCCCAGCAGACAACGAATACATCTTCAGGAACAGGAAATGCTACTATTCAATTAATGTTCAAGTTGTGTGCAATGCTAAGCACATCATTACGGACATCGTGGCACAATTTCCAGGAAGCACCCATGACTCCTATATATTTCGGCACCGTGGCATTCACAGACTTCCGCTCATGGGTGAATTTGGAGAAGGACATCTACCTAGTACACATATATGCCTATTTGCAACATCAGTCATACAGATGAAATTGCATAACTGTGGCTAACCCTTTGCTTTCAACCCTGTAGATGACAGCGCATACGCCGTGCATGACTACATCCTGATACCATACCTCAACCCAGCCATACCACATGAGCAGAGGTACAATGCTGCACACATCAGCACACGGAATGTGATTGAATGTAAATTTGGAATCCTGAAAAGTCGCTTTCGTATACTACACAAAACTGGTGGAGCGTTGCAGTACCTCCCAGAGAGTTGCTGCAGGATATTGGATGCATGTGCCATGTTGCACAACAGAAGCGGCATACAAATCGAGATGTCCAAGAGTGAGTCTGATGGGGAAGACCAACCACCCACACAACACCAACAAGCACATGTGCCAAACTCAGCAGAAGGCCAAAGGAGATGTGCACACATCACACTGATGCAGGTAATAATGAGCCTTAACAACTAAATGGTGAACGTAAATGTTTTATTAACATGAGCCCATGTTAAGTAAAATTTATAATAGTGCAAATTGTGAGGGTGATTGAATTGAGGGTTAAAGTTAACAGAAAAAAGTTATAAGCACTGTATGTCAATCACCGCATCGTAAAGGACCATGGTTACACCACCACGTCCCAGAAATGAGGATATGCATGGCTAGCGCCTCCTGCCACGTACACCGAGCCTCCTTTTGCGTGCCTCTGCAACATCAACAAGATGTGTGTGTGATGATGTGGTGCTGCCAAACTGAGCCTCCTGGCAGGGGTCACTGGCAACGACATGCTACTGAGGCTCGATGCCTCCTCACTCCCCTCCCCCCCTTCCAAGTTGATGGCACTCACCGTCCCGGACTGTATGTGTTCCACAGCTGTGGTCACTTGTCCCAAGGCCCTTGTAACATCCCCAAAGACATGAACGAGGTCAACTTGCATTGCAATGGAGCGCTGTGCCAATAGCGCTGTGGTGTTGCAGAGCTTGTTGATGGCCCTTGTATTTACTGACATGTGGATCAGGCTCTGGCGATGCCTTCTCCGCTTGGTGCTCTGTCCTGCAAGCACCGCCCGTATGAGCTCTTGTAGGCTTGTGTTTGTTTGACGATTGCCCTCTGCAACCACTGTTGTTAGGTTACGCACACTGTCAGCCATTGTTCTGATATTCTTTGCCTGCTTGGAGATCTGAAGAGGGATTGTGCTCATGTCTCTCCCCTGCAGGCGCTGCACCCGTAGCATCTGTGACTCTACGCCACCATAGACATTTGTTGCCTGCTCATCATGTGCAAAAATAGGTGCCCTGGACCTGCGCCGTTGACCTGGTTGGACCTGTGCTGGTGTTGGAGTTGGTGTGGCAACACGTGGCTGGATGAAGACTGTAGGAGGTGCTGGAGTTAGTCTGGCCTCCATTGGCATTGGCAGCAGTGAGGGGACATGTGCCCTGCGTTTTGGTGGTGGTGGTGTGCTTGCTTGGGCCACTGGAGTCTCTAGATCGGTCTCCGCAGGTGTCTCCGAGCTGTGGAGTCGATCACTATCATCGGATTCTGCCTCAGCTGCATCTGTGATGTGAAACAGTGCACTGTTAATTTTTGTACATCCTACATTTGTTAAACATATGGCATACTTTGCTCAGATAAAATCGCTGACTAAATACACTGGCTGTCATGCTGTGTTGGTGTTTTCGGATTGCCCTTGCTGCTTTTCAATGTACAATTTGCTGGCATGTCTACAACTCCTATAATACATGTTGTGTATGAGGGGAAACATGGCCTGGCATTTGATATATATATACTGTGTTTTAAGTATGGGCGAATTTTGCGAATTCGCGCTACGTGAATTTGTGTGAAAGCATACTCGCGGTCCGCAAAATCCGCAAACTTATGTGAAATTGCGGATTTTTTTATTTTTGCGTGTTCGCTGGATTTTTTCAGCGCGACTGCCGCGAAGTTACCCATGCGGTCATACATGGGCGCGGTCATCTTGTTTTCAGTGTTCGCGTTGCGTATTTCTGTTTCCGGGCGCGAGTTGCATGCTCGCGTTGTGTATTTCCTACGTGTGGAGCGCAATTGCGTGTTCTCGTCCGTTTTTGCGTGCTCGTGGGGGAAAAATCGCGCGAACTTACCAACGTGGTCGCAATGGGCGCGGCCATCTTGTTTTTCATTCATTGCTATTGTTCTGGGCATACTTTTTCAATCCTCCTTCAATCTTTGTAATCCTTTGTTTGTTTGAACTTTTTAAAAATATTTTTTACTCATTATCTATCACTCTATTTTTGTACATCTATATTTTGTGTTTTTTACTACTTTTCATTACTTTAAAACTACTTTTTTTAACTCTTTTCTTTTATTTACTTTTTCCCTATTCTTTCCTATTTTATTTTCCTTTAACTGTCCAGGACAATGGCAAAGGGAGCCGGCAAAAACCTGAAGGGGAAGGGTCCCGCACCCCGTAGCCGGCTCCATTGCAGGCGCTTAAGGGGGGAGGCTGTAAGTCCCAGGGAGATCTTCAGCACGGTGGAGGTGGCCGCACTGGTCTTTTATGTGCAGAGGCATCTCTCCAAGACCGTCGCGGCAGGGGGCAGGCCTGGTACCAGGTACGGCCTCCAGGAACGTTGCCAGCTATGGGGTAAGGTGTGCTGGGCCATGTATCGGGAGTCTGGGGTCCGGCGCACCTACTACCAGGCGACGCACCGGTGGTCCGACATCCTGGACCGGGAACAAGACCTGCTCGACCTGCTTGGCATCGAGATCCCTGGGCTTGGTGGGTACTAGTAGCTAAATAACTACTTTGTTTTCTTCTGCTCTGTGTTATATTGCAAATATAAGTTTTTTCCGAAGAGCAAGAATGCTGCTGATTACATTGCAGGTAAATTATGTTTCAAAAGCTTCTGTGATTGCAGGTGCTCGCCTGCTCACTGGCGATGCTACTATGCTTACTTGTTTTCAATTTTGTGCTCATTTGGCCTGATTGATTATGTATGAGTGTACTTTACAGAACAGCGTAATGCTAGACACTAGAGATTACATTGCAGGTAAATTATGTTTTAAAAGCTTCTGTGATTGCAGATGCACTGCTCGCCTGCTCACTGGCGGTCCTACTATGCTTACTTGTTTTCAATTTTGTGCTCATTTGGCCTGAGTGATTATGTATGAGTGTACTTTACAGTACTGCGTAATGCTAGACACTAGAGACTCAAGTCCAGTCCTTCCTTTGTACTCCTGCCACTAAGAAGAGATAGTGGTGGTGGATTGATAGTTTGAGTATATTATGACCGGTTATTTAGTAGGAAACCTTTTAGTGGTCTGCAATCATGACGGACTGTGTCTGTCACTTTGAGTGCTGTGGAGTGCTGCCTGCCAGGCCTAGTAGAACCTTTTTGTAGTTGGTTTAGTGAGTTACATAAATTTCCAAGTAGACGGTCCACGAATCCAGCAATACTAATATCCTAGTAGACCACATCAGATAGTGCAATTGTTGTCTATTTCCCCGAAATAATTTGTTATTGGTTTTTTTAAATGTTTGGTTTGGTTGACAACAATCATCCATGTTTGTGTCTTTCTTTCATGTACATCATCTCCTCCCAGGTGCTAGAGGACAGAGGAGGTACCGGCGCCGGCGGAGCAGGCCAGGATCGGTCCGCCGAGGGCTCCTCTGCTGGCCCCAGTAAGTTTTCCTGTTAATATTAATAATTCTACTTTCCTAACTTTTACAGCACCTATTTATTCCAAACGTTCATCATAATTCTATTTTTTTCTAAATCGTCTTTGATCTTCTTGTATTCTGTTTCTAAATTCTTATCCTGCCTCTACTAGACTCTCTCTGCTATATTATTATTAGTCTGTCTGTGTAGCTAGCTAAGCTTGCACAGCTGGCAAAAGGTGTTAAACAAAACTCATATTCAGCAATAGCTCTAGGCACTGAGTGCAGTCCTCTGGGTTGTCCATAATATCTATTGAAGTCTTCTTAGTGTTTATGCTTTGACAATTTCCAACAATAACATGTCAATGGCCACCAAGAATAAGATACTAGTTTACTTTTTGATTGGATAGGAGGACATACTACTACTGTTGCAGGGACTATTCTGCACAAACAGAACTATAGACAAGAAATATTGCATTGGTGACAATAGGTGCAGTTAGACTTTCCACATACCTCAGTCATAACAAAAGTTGAACCCCCAATCTCCTTACTGACTAGCTAGTGTGTCAGAGTCATTATTTAGTTCCCGAATGCAGCGATAATCCCCAATGATTATTCAACCCAGAACTTAAGACTACGGACTCAGAGTCCCGACCTATCAGAGTCACGGACTCATCCTTGCAAATTGCAAACCCTTTCGCTCACTCACTCATGACCAAAAACCACAGAGTCTATGTAAATTTTAAAGCTTTATTAAAAGTAAAACAACTAGCTCTGTATGTACTCTGTATATTAAATTTCAATTGTGCATTATATAAAATGATTCTTAAAATCAACTTCATATAAGATAAACAATGAACTCTTGAAAACTCAACAGTGGCTGATTTTACAGATTAATTGTGGGAGAGCCCTCACCTGGTTGGAACTTAAAGTCTTGGTTGTGATGATGACGACTCCGAGTAACATATTGCTCTTGTTCATGGAAGGGAAGCTTCTGTCTGTTATGCGAAAAATGGTGCATGTTAAAAAGCAAGCATTTATCAGTTGTGCCACAAAAGTGTAGCATGTTATGGCTAAGCATAAGTAAAAAACACCCTCCCCTTACGAAAGGGAAAATTTCAGTTTAGACTAGAGAGTCACAAATAATTAAATTTGTTTATTTAGTAACTTATTTTTTAATTCCTAGACAAAATAGGGAGTGGTGTATATGGCTTCTAAAATATCAAATGTATTTTCCAGGCTTAACACCATCGGCACAGCCCACCACCAGTGCCGGGGCCAGCGTGGAGGTGGTTACTCCAGGGGCGGATGCAGTGCCGGCAGGAACTGCTGTGGGGGATGCCACGGTAGTGGGGGGCAGTGGTAAGCTATTATATTCCTTACTTATTGAGATTGCAGAGTAGGCTGGCTGCAGGGGTGTATATGTTGTACAGTACAAGTACACTTTACTGTTAAGAAGACTTACAAATTTAGAACTAAGTTTTTGTCAACCAGGTAGAAGACAGTCACCCTTGACTTTGCATTAGCAATAGCATTAGATGACGAGTAACCAATGGCCTCCTCTAAATTTGACTTCGACTCAGCTGTGAAAGTTTTATCGAGAAGCCAAGTCAGATCAGAGATGAACTTGATGGATGGGATGAATGAAAAGGGAAAGAAGGGTTTAAGGAAGGACGAGCGAGTTAAATTATTCACTGGCAAAGAATGATACGTGTTTTTGAATGCAGGCACGGGTGGCTGGGAATCTGATGCATGGCCGGTTGAAGGCTGAAGCAAGGATGGGTGGAAGGAGAAAGAAAATAGGACTGCCTGGGTGGGTGAAACAGAAACTGTATGTGTGCACAATATATCCTTTGGTTCAAATTCAAATGCAAGTCAAGCATGGATGCATGGCTGGCGGTTTACAAAATAAAATAAAAAGGATGGTTTTCGGTGAGAAAAAGTAAGGTTTGTCCAGTTGAGACATTAAGAAGAATGATTGACATTTACTGAATGGATGGATGCCTGGATGGTATCTTCCTCATAGATAGCATAGGTGGATGTAGACAGAGTAGACGGTCACTGGATCAAGAGTGTTACTTTGAAGAGCATGTAACACCGCACGTCCGTGCCAGAGTAGCAAAGCCGAGGAAAGTAGAAGTTGTAATTTTTCAGAATACTCCCTTGACTAACAGTAGTTTGCAAGCACAGCACATATTGTGTATCTATATTGTATAGTTCACATCATCAAGTCAAGTCACAACTCACAAGTGCCTTCCTCCGGCGATTACGGGGACCACTCACTACCTCTGTTAATAATTTTTTTTCAACTCTGTCATTCATGTGTGGTCTATTGGTGTTCACTCAATCAATAAAAACAAAGCACCTAAAGTCATCCCTTATATAAGCAAATATCCTGTGAAGGGATAGATGATAATATTATTTATCTTCTTCATTTTTCTTTTGTAGTAGTCAGGGGCAGGGCAGGGTGAAAGTTAAATTAATTGAGCAGTAGCCCTTGCAACAGGGTATGGCCAGTGCAACCCATAATAGAAAAGTAAGAGCTTCACCACCTGCATGTACTGGACTGGTAACAGTAACGCAAGTCTGCATCATCATGGCTTGCGTCTGTTTTTCTTGGGTGCAAGCTGACTGCGCCGGCATTATGCCGGCTTCCACAAGGTTACATACTAATTTCGCTAAACAAGAGAGAAGAAGAAGACAGGTGT
This sequence comes from Lissotriton helveticus, assembly GCF_964261635.1. Classification (NCBI taxonomy): domain Eukaryota; kingdom Metazoa; phylum Chordata; class Amphibia; order Caudata; family Salamandridae; genus Lissotriton; species Lissotriton helveticus. The sequence goes on along the minus strand of NC_136067.1, from coordinate 1,843,835,131 downwards.
ACTGTCTGAGTCTAATGTAGTGAGTCCATATAGTGCTAGTAGAATTCCTGAAACTCCCACTAATGTTAGAGCAGAGGCCGATGAAGTGGGAGGTTAGATAGATAGATGCCACAAATGTTATGTACTGTGCTTGCAAGTTGCTAGTGCTACTGTGACACAACTTTCTGTTGAATTATTTTTTGTTAATCCTAAAGCGTATTGGTTACAGTATGTTTTTCTTTCTTCATATAGATACTCCTTCTAAAGTAACAAGGAAGGAGTTGGCTATCCGGGTCCGGCAACGGAATCTGGAGGCAATTGTCGCCGAATATCGGCGGCTGGTGGCTCAGGAGGAGGAGGATGACTCGCAGTCAACATCCACGACAGCTGCATCCTCCTCTGCTGCCCCTGGGTCATACAGCCAGCGCAATACTCCAGCGGTACGGTGCCGTGGTCTGGCAGCCACCCGCCGCCGCCGAGCATCGAAAACAACAGCTGCCCCCCACAGTACCTGCAAGGTGCGTATGCACCGATTCACCCTGCGAGTGGCCTACCTTGAGAAGGAGGTGGCGAGGCAGAAAGCCCTGCTCAAGGACCTCGGAGAGAGCTGTGTGACCACCTGGCCACAGGAGGACACCGCCGGCGAAAGTAGAGAGACTGTCCCTTGCCCCTTTTTTAAAGAATTTTGGGGGGGTGGGAATTGGGCTTTGGGGTTTTTGGACTTTTGGGGACATTTGATTTCATGGACATTGGTTTGGGTTAGGGAGGAGGGTGGGTCGGGTCTTGCGGGATAGTTTATTTTTGTTAGGGTCAAAATAATTATTTATTTTCTACTTAACCCCTTCAGTGCTAATGACAAGGGTAACTCGTCATGGAGTTTCCATTGATTTCAATGGAAAGTCAATGGACCTACTCGCACACCCCTTAGCAGCCAAGTGGTTAAACATAGTATACGCCTTTTTACTGTTTTGCGGGGGGGGTAACTGTACGTTTGTTTTCCTGAAACTTAACTGGCTGCTTGATTCAAATTGTCTTAGTAATCACCCAAATTTGTACAAAAGTGCCACGGACAGAGTTAGTTAATTCAATTGTCCTACTACTTTACTAGTACTACCGTCAGTCTCTCCTCTCCTCCTACTCCATTATTCTTCCTCCCCCAAAATGCTTATCTTACCTCTGATTCGTGTTTGAGAATAGGGCTAGGCACAGGGCTGGCTGCATGTCAAATGGCAATTAAGGTTGGCTATGGAATCCCGGATGGATGAAATGTCATTGTTGTGGTGGTAGTAGTAGTGGTACACACTGGCAGTAGCAGCATATGAAAAAAAGGAAATTAAACATTGAGTGGTGAGAGAGGAGCATTAGAACAGTACGATAGATAATACAGTACACAAGAACAGTGCCATAAATTGTAGCCTAAGCAATGCTAAAGTATTCCATCAAAAGTTAACTACTAGTTGCGTGGAGTATGGCTACTACAAAAAATAGTACTGAAGGACACAGCAGCAAAAGCATTCGTCACGTGTAGGAGGAGGATGTTGCTGATGATGAATCCACTCGATGGCGCACATGAACTTCTGCAAATACTCATGGGTGTGTGTCAAGCAGAATAAGAATATATCCTCGGATTCCTTGACCTGCCTTGACATTGATTTTCTGTTGCTTTTGACCTTATCCTCCCCAGATAGTGTGTGGAATTATTGTTGTCATTTAGTCACACCTCAATGAAAACCACACAGCCCGGGGGAAGAGGGTTAGAGTTTGAAAATTGGATGGGAATGGGGGTTTTTGGGAAAGTTTTGTGGAGAAAGAGAAAAAAAAACAGCATGGACAAACAAAAAATGAAGAAAAACAAATCTTTGGATACGAAGATATCCATAAATCTTTTAAGGGACATAAAGGAAGTGCATGCATGAAGTTGTTTGCTAAATGGCTGGTTAGTTTACTGAAAAGTAGTACTTACTATAACTATGAATAAACAATTTGACTGTACAGGGCTGCAGTAATTACGCAATTTCACTTGCCTATCTGCCCTCAGAGAGAATAAACACTTATTAGTAGATTAAATTAGTTTTAAAAATAGCAAAGAAACTTATCAAATAGCTGTAGGGATGAATTTGAAGCAGAGAGCAAACGTACAGAGTCGCACTCATAGAAGTTCACAACAATAACATTATTTAAAAGATAAGGAGAAGTGAAGAGGATACTGTAACTGTATGTTGTAGATGTCCTGTTCAATTTGGGAAGTTGCATGCATCCAGCCATTCCTCTTATTCGCGGTACTCCTCCATTCCATCTGACGCTCCGTCAATCAATCTTGGTGACCACACTGACCACTGCCTGCCTGGCGGATGCGGAATTACAGATTGCTATGGTAAGCCTCAGTTAATGTTTTTCCCATCGCACAGGGTAAAAGCTGGCCTGTAATTGTCGATGGAAAAACAGGAAGGGATATTAAAACACCCCGGAGGAAAAATATAAGGTACGGTGTGTAGTGCAAAAATAACACTTTCACTTTCAGAGGCGACAGTATTACATACAAGCATCATTTCTAAAGTGCGTACTCTGAGTCTCCTTTTCAAGGATAATAATTAGCACACAGCACGCCAGGGCCATGCAGACGGTTGAGGCAGGCACCACTGAGTGAACCAGCCTCCATGTAGCATACCTCTTTGACACAGACAGACAAAGCAGATCTAATCTTATACAGCTAGCCACATAGCCGCAATTTTACATGAACTGCTGTCTGGACTCTGGCATAACAACACTACACTGGCTCGACCACTCCATACCACGTCTAGACAGACATGTAGTTCTGCTGTGGTTGTTGTTGACTTGTTTACCTGTTTGCCACTCACGAAATGGCCATAGTTCTTCCGTAAACCGACGATGATGATCCATCCATCCCAGTGAGTGACTGTAAAGATATTATGTAACTTTTATCATCAAGACTCATCATCATCATCATGGTATTGGCAAACTCAATGTTGTTCATGCAGTCACAGTCTACACACAGTGAGTCCAAGGAAATTTTTCATATTAAAAAATGCAACGTAGTGGCCCCTGCAGTAGAAGTACAATTTGCATTAAACAAGGTAAAAACAGAGTAGACTTGAGTTACATTTAGTGCTGAAAAGATTAAACAATAACAGAACACATAGGATTCATTTCATGCACAATAAACAAACAGCAATTGCTTTCATCAGAGCCAGACAGCCAGTGTTGTCCACTCTGCCTGCCATCTCATCATTCATTACCTGTTCCACTTTTTGTCAGAATCTTATTCTTAAGTGAAGGGCCACAGGGCAGCCTCTCCTGTCAATTTCAGAAGTAACAGTCAGCATAGCGACAGTTTCTTGATTCTGCGTAATCCGGCCATCCGCCGTGAGGGAAACAAATGGCTAGGTGGAGTCTGGAGGAGGAGGATAGAGGAGCATGACTGAGTTGTGAACTTGTGAACTTCAGGAATGCAGACAGCGTCACCTTCAATATTGAAATAAGATGAAGACAGTGCTGCTGATGGATTTGTTGTGATTAGAGTTTTGTTGTGCTAAAAGTTGCAAAACAAAGAAAGACACACAGAAATAAAAGTGAATAAGGATGAAAAAAAAAGTAAGTATTTCAAGCCTAGGTGTCAGGGAAGTAGAGCTCGTCCTCAAACTCTGTGAATTGAACCTGGAGTAGGTCAGCTAACAGAGAAGAACTTCCATCACCGACGTCAGTGTCCTCTTCTTCCTGCGTGGATTCACGTATTTTGTAATCTGGTGGTATGAAGTGCTGATTCATCTTGATCAGTGTTAACCTCTCCACATTTTTGGGCGAAAGGCGGGCCCTTTTTGACGTTACAATGGCACCAGCAGCACTTAAAACACGTTCAGAAGACACACTTGCGAGTGGGCAAGCCAAATAATGTATAGCCAGCTTGGTGATCAGTGGCCATTGAGGCCTTTTCCCATACCAATACACCAATGGGTTCTGACAAAAGAAGACCTCTGTTGGGTCATCCAGATAGGCCTGCACCATCCACTCAAGGTCCTTCATGGAAGCTCCACTTTGCGTACCATCTGTTGCCTTTGCATCAACTCTGGAACGAGCAAACCCATGATGAGTTATCCAATCCGCTTCCGACAATATTATGGCTGGGCCTGGTGCAGGTGATGATGATGATACGGTTGCTGCTGTCGGTAACGGCTGTGAGGGAAAGTGACTGCCTTCGGCCACAGAAGTGGACCTTGACGCCGGATGCGCCGGATGGCCTGCTGCTTCAGTAGTACTTGTGGTGGTTTCTTCAATTTCCTGCCGCTCTTTTTTGAACCGAGTGGCTGACAGAGCTAGCCAATGTTGGTACTTGGAAACATCTGCTTCATCAAAAGGAATGAATGTATTGCTGGCCAGTGCCTTTTTGTACCGTGGATCCAGAATAGTGGCACAAATGTAATGTTGTTCTGAATGTATTGCTTTAAGCCTTTCATTGTCAACTAGGTGGCATAATAAGCTCTCCGCCAACTGATATGCGTCTTGTTTTTCAGCATCAACTCAGAACGTTGAAGACACCGTCTTCAGTTGGTGCTCTAGAATGCGCAACAATGGGATAGCTTTGCCCAAAGTACAGTCCTCCCTGCTGACATCACGCGTGAACACCTCAAAAGGACGAAGCATGTCTGTCAGGCTTTTAACTAGGTCCCATTCATCCACCTCTAGCCTCATGTCTTTCATGGAAGCACCCCGTGCGTTAAAGGAATACTCATTGATTACCAAGTACTGCTCAAACAGACGCTCAAGCATGTAGAAGGTTGAGTTCCAACGTGTTGAGACCTCCTGGATGAGTCCGCTGACTGGCACTCTATGGTTAGGTTGAATGATCCTCAGCTGCTTCCGGGCCTTAAAAAAATAGCGTAACTGAGTGCAGATTCTTCGGCAGGTGGTCAGTAACTTTCTGACTGTGTTTTCTTTTTTCAAGAAATCTTGAACAACAATGTTAATACAGTGCGCCAAACACAGCACTCTGAAATAGCCACCATCAGACATGGCCTTAACTATATTACTGCCATTATCTGTGGAAACATAACCAATTATGCGCTTTCTTGGCTGCAGCCATTCAAAGACCTTACTGTTAAACTCCTCCAAATGTTTACTGCAGTATGAGATTTCTCCATGGCAAACATGGCTACTGTTGCATGTTTCCGAGTAGCTTGAAAAATTGTGACACTGTCAACACCTGCAGCTATCTTCTCTCTAACCCCCGCAAAAGAGACCCAGTGTGCAGTGATGCACATGTAATCAACGGCTTAGCAACTGGTCCCCATGTCTGTTGTCAGGTAGATAGTGTGAACAGCACTCTTCTGCAAAGCTGCCCCAATCACCTCCAGCACATCTTGATGTAGTGCTGAAACCGCAACTCTGGCAAAATAGGACCGGCTAGGAACCTTCCATTTAGGGCAGACTGTTGCCACAAATTCTAGAAAACCCACCCCTTCCATGAAAGAAAAAGGGAGAAGGTCAGCGCTAACATTTTAGTTCAAATGGCGCCTCTGTCCAAAACATGCTTTTAATGGTGGTCTGGACCGTTTTCATAGGTGATGAGGATCCAGACTTCTTCAACCCAGTTAGGCTCATTGATGTACTTTTTCGCATTGGTGTCTCTACCAGACTACTGTGCCTCCTAGATGTTGCTGGGGTAGACGAGGGTGTGGGCGCTACCACTGCAGTGCTGCTGCCAGGGGTGCTGTGTGTGATGGAGGTCCCTGCCGGCCTTTCTGACGAGAAAATATGGAAGCTGTAGGTCGTGTTGGTGTAGTAGTTACCTGTGTTGGTGGTGGTACCAGTGGTGCCACGCCGCACACATCCTGCACAGCAGCATTTCGGGATAGGGTAAAAATGTCTGTCTGCTACATGCCCGCTGGGGCTGGAGTGATGACTGTGATAACTGGGTCATCATTGTCAGACTGTTCATCAGCAGCAGAATACACCACTTCTACTTCTTCTTCGTCATCACCCATAACTGAAAGCCTTGCAGGAACCTTCCTTTTACCTAGCTTTGTCAGCTCACGGCGTGCCTCCCTCTCAGACTGCATTGGTGGGTGCCAATCAAGATCTAGATCATCAGAAGGAAGGGGGCTTGAAGAAGAACTTGTACTAGCCCTCCTTGACCTTTTCCTTGCTGGAGATCTGGAAGACAATGGATCATCAGGAGGAGTGGCTTTCTCTGCTGATACCTCTGCATGAATCTCAATTTCCTGATGTGCCCCTACTTCTGGAGGAACAAGCATTGAGGGCAGTTGTGCCTCTCCATGCGCCTCTCCATGCGCCTCTCCATGCGCCTCTACTTGCGCCTCTCCATGCGCCTCTCCTTGCGCCTCTCCTTGCGCCTCTCCTTGCGCCTCTCCTTGCGCCTCTCCTTGTTGCACCTGTGGTTGTCGTTGCGGCTGTGGTTGAACACTCGTCAGATGAGTTACACCCTGCGTTGATTGGATGCTACTTTGCGATGAGTCAACGCCAACATCACTGGTCGATGGTGAAAGAGCAATTAAAGTGGCTGCCTCTGCGGCACTCATGGACTTGGGCCTGACTTGGCGTGGTGGCACTGAGACCAATGAAGCTGAGGTGCTGCTCCCAGCTTGGTCCCCGGCGGACACCGCTGCTGCAGGCGTAGTTTTTCCCCCCCAAAAAAAGTGTTTGTCAGCACACCTGTCTCCTTGGTAAGTGGCGCCACTTGCTTCTTCTGCTCCTTCTTACTGGCAATGGCACTGGCAACTTTCTTGGTAGAGGAGCTACGGTCACCTTTCTTTGGGCCCATCTTCTTCAGATGTCAGAACAGCAGGACACAGTTGCACGAGTTGCAGAGTTGTCTGTGGCCACACTTGATGTCACGTGACGTTATGCACACACCGCAGCAGGACTTCTTCCTGGCACTACAACAAGTGATGATGATGAGGATGATTCCTGGTTCTCAGTCTTTGTGCAACTAAAAGCAAAGGAAGCCAGAGGAACATCAGTTAAATAAATGTTGCATTTGTCGTGCTTCAATTAATATTAGCAACTGGGCATTTATTATTATTAACACAACACACCCAAAAACGGAAAGACCCAAAATAAAAATTGAAATTCTAATCCAAAATGGATGTTTAAATTAATAGAAGAGAGACCACACAGAGAGAGTTGTTTCATGCACCACTGAGTACCCCTGGGCCTAATGGATGAAAGCAAGGCAGACTGGGTGAAGGCCTATGGCACAAAGCACACTGCCTGGCTTCAAAATGGCCCTAGACCCCCACCCACATGGCCAGGCCCTGGACCAGGCATCAAAATGCCCCCCACCCACATGGCCAGGCCCTGGACCAGGCCCCAACAACACCCAAAAAATCAAAATACACACAAAAATCACCCCAATCCAATGCCATCCATGCCCTAAATGATGTTTAAATTCAAGAGACCCCACAGAAAGACAGGGCCCATGCACCACTGAGTCCCCCTGAGCATAATGGATGAAAGCAAGGCAGACTGGGTGCAGGCCTATGGCACAAAGCACACTGCCTGGCTTCAAAATGGCTCTAGACCCCCACCCACATGGCCAGGCCCTGGACCAGGCATCAAAATGCCCCCCACCCACATGGCCAGGCCCTGGACCAGGCCCCAACAGCACCCAAAAAATCAAAATACACACAATAATCACCCCAATCCAATGCCATCCATGCCCTAAATGATGTTTAAATTCAAGAGACCCCACAGAAAGACTTGGCCCATGCACCACTGACTACCCCTGGGCCTACCGCCTAGTGTGGCTTTAACATGCACCCCAAAATTACAAAAAACTTCCACATAGATATAACAGTGAGGTATTCAATTCCATGCCATTCATGCCGTAAATGATATTTAAGTTCAACAAAACTCACAGAAACAGTTGTATCATGACTAACCCTGGGCCTACTGGATACTGTGGCTACCCACAATATATGTTTTTAAAAGTTGTGAAAAAGTTTATAAATTGTAGTTGCAGCAACTGCAATGCCCCACACAAACAAAACCAACTTACTTGTAAAATCTCAACTCCAAAAGTGATCCAAACAAAAAGTCCTCAAATACAAATATTCAGCAGCAGCCACAAAGAGTAATCCTTCCAGCTCCAGATCCAATTGAAAAGTGACCAGGATATGGACAAAGCACTGGGAGGAGCCTGCTGGACAGGAACAGCAAGTTGGAGACTCTGGGGCACTTCTTTCCTCCCAACCCCCCCAAAATGCACTCCTTGCACAAGAAAGTGCAGCCAAATGTCAATCTGAGGAGTTATTCTGATCCAAATCATCAATTTCAGAAGGTTTATGCTGCCAGCGATAGATTTTTTGTGCAGAATTGCAATTTTTGCAATTTCGGGAAAGCGAGATGTTCAAATCTCCCGCCGGATGTCAGCAGCGCGGCGCATCTACGTGTTCACAATTGTTTACTCTCGCGATGCGTGATCGCCAGCCCTTACGACGTATTCGCGTTCTGAAAGTCTCGCATTGCAAGATGGCGGGACTCCATGACGTACTCGCGGTCGTATAATCTCGCGCGATCACGCCAAGAAGTACTCGCGGTCGAAAAGTCTTGGGCGATCATGCAGCAAGATCGAAAATGACGCAGCACACACAAACTGGGAGGAAAACAACTCGACGAACTCAGAATCACGCTAAGTCAACACTGCGCGCGTGAGATTGTATTTTTGAAGCGCAACCAAGCAAAAACAAATCCGCCAACTCACGAATTGCGAATTCTTTGACAAGTTCCCGCAATTTGGGGACCGCAAAATTGCCAACAATTTGCAAATTCCGCGAGCGGAACGGATTTTCAGCCCATGCTTACTGTGTTTGTGTTGTACTTGCTGCACTGGATGTGTCCAGCTGTGTGACTCCCACGATCGCCTCAGGCTGGATTGTCGCCTCAACAATGTCCTCAAGGGCTGTGTTTGTGGGTGCAGTCGATGGTCCTCCTCCTGTGGCACCTGCTCCCCTCAGCCTTTCGGCGATGCGCTCCTTGGCAGGTATCCTGAGATTGTACCACCTTTTCTTCAAATCGTCAATGCTGCGGTGTTTGACTCCCACAACATTCACTTTATCCTTGATGTGCAGCCATATTTTTCATTTTTCAGCCTCAGTAACCTTCAGGGACAATTTTCTGAATAATTTATCGTGGCTTCTACTGACCTCCTCAATTAGGTATTCCAACTCCCTCTCTGAGAACTTCATTTTCCTCTTTCTGGGCATGGCACTCTCCCCTGAAGCAGATTTGTCCATCCTGGGTGTGACAAGGTAGCTGGATACAGAAATGTAAGTTATTCAGGGCAGCCTCAGTACTCTACCTCGTCCTCTGAGCTCCTCAGGGCACTGAATGAAGCATGCACTGTGTGATTTCCTGGTTGTGGTGTCATCAGCCTGCTTCCTATGCGACCCATTTTTTGCGATTTTCGCTAATATCGATTTCGCAAATAGCGAGATCGCAATTAGCGAGATCGCTATTTGGGATTATCAGGTTTTGTGAGTCGCATTTGTCTAGTCACTGTACTTTTTGCGATTATTAGCGAATCGCTAATTATTCGTCTGGGGCTTCATGCATTCCGGATAGCGATTTTTTTATTGCGATTCCTTATTTTTCGCAATTAAGAAATCGCTATTTCGGATTTTGATGCATGTGCCCGAGGGAGATTACCTCCAAATGAGCTTCAGAAAGGTCTCACTGGTAGAGTTGTATCCTGTCATTAGATTTTGAAGGACAATTTTGAAAGAGGTACAGAAAATTTGGGAGATAGACATGTAATTCTAGTTAAGGGTGTCCCGACCAAGAGAAAAAAGATATGGCAAGAGTTAGTAGATGTAAGTAAAGTTAAAAACGCAACTTTATGCCTGGTACAAAATAACATATCATAGAAATGCAGAAATTCTTCAAGAAAGCACACATCTGGAGTACAATACATCATCATCAACAGGTTAGATAGAAAAAGTGGATTGATGCAGAGTAGAAGAAATGTATGAACATTACAGCATCCATCCCCTACATTCTAAAGACATTGTTGGTGATGTCATTGATGTATATCAACTAAAAGAAGCAAAAGGCACTCCTTTAAGTGTATGGGAAAAAGGTTTAGAAGCTTGTTGTTTTCCTCATCTGTTTCCTACAGGAATAGGTGGTAGGTATGATAATCGATCTCCACAAATATCTGCAGCTGAGTAAAGATGTACTAGACTTCATTCAGAAGACCCTAGATTTCATCAATGTATCCCTTATATCTTTCATTTATTACTTGAAAGTGATTTTTCTGCATTTTCTTATGCCGTAAATCACATTTTGAAAACAGGAGTAAATCTGCAAAATCTATCTGCAAGAGAATTTGTTGAGAAAATTCATGGAAAAGCTTAACATCTGGATAACAACTTGATTAATCTCATGGCATGTCAATGTGGGACCAATAACTATTGGTATCGCTGTCACAGTAAACTAAAACATGGTTTCTAACACTAAGTTGTTCTGAGTACGCATAGGATGACCTGCTTCAATTCTTGTGAAAAGCAAATTCAAATATAAAAACACATTGATCTAAAGATAACAGGAGAATTGTGCTCATTGGAACCTGCAAACATTTGCAGATATTTCAACCACAGATTTCAAGCTATGATAGCTTTTATCTGCGATAAAACTAACCCACTTCTCATTGAAGTGACTGATTTCTTTCGGCGCAAAGAATACCAAGCCAGAGGTGTCCACATATTCACATGCGAGTATTGGTAACATTTTAGAACAGACATTGAAGAGTCTGTGTTGTCTTTCACAGAGCAGTATGTGACTTGCATCATCCCAAAGGAGATTGCTGACAAAATGTTAAGACAACAAGTTCTACGATTCCAAAAAGCATGGGTGTTGGAAATACTATTGTCGAAAATAACCATCAAAAGGAATATTTTATACAAGACGTCATTTTGGATTTCCACCACCTATGTTCCCAGAAGGAAGAGTTAACAGCTTTTTGTCTGCCGTCAGGTACACGCTCAAACGGAAATCACCAAAGAACACATTCATCTCAGAAGAGCAGAAGCTTCCAAATACATCAATGACTACACTCCTGTACTTTTGAAGATGTGGAATGCGAACATGGATGTACAGCTTGTTGCAAACAATTCAATTGCCCTTGCTCGGTACATCACCTCTTATATAACAAAGTCGGAGAAAACCAAGATGAAGGGGATATAGGAAGAGATTTCAGCAGAAAAGACTCTCACAAGAAATTGTACAGTTTTAGTTTGAAAATGCTTTCTCACAGAAACATATGCTCTTATGAATGTGCAGACCAGTTATGCGCAGCTAGTTTGTTTTGATAAATCTAGACGAGTTCTATGGGTGAGTTTAGAGCTTGGTAATTCTCATAGTAATGATGTCTTTTCCTGAAATCCAATATTTTGTGGAATCTGAGCCACACAGAACAGATTTTCTGAAGACTAACATACTGGATATGTACTATCACTTTACTATATACTATGATGTCAGTGAAAACATAGAAGGACATTTTGCTGTTTTTTTTTGAAAATCTGTTTATTAGCATAGTTGGTAAAGCAGGTACAGAAATTTTCAATCTCAGCAAAAAACAGGGTAATACAGTCATAAGTACGCTTAGAGCATATACATGTATAGATATCTTGAGTTTTCAATTTTGTTGAGGATGACAATAACCGTCATACGATAGATAAACCCTGGTCAACGCCATCCCTCCCCCCACCCTCAACTAACCCACCCGACACTCTCACAACAATATAAAACTGAAATATCAGTAGACCGGGCCACCCACGGCATTACATCGCAAGGCTTCATCCTTTTGCACACACAGGTGGAACGAGGCAAGTACAGTGGTTTGATTCGGGATACCTCGCACCGCACCTGAGCGCACCACAGTCAGTACCAGTGCATGACAATCTGGCTAAGTACCCATGCATCCTACGTTTGGCGAGGCATATGGATCCCCGTCCTCCTCATCGTCCCCAGTTTCAAACATACCCAGGATGGCAAACCAGTCTAGTGAGATTGGGGTTTTCCTCAGGCCTCTGTATTCCTCTCGCTGCAGAGCCTCCCCTTCTGCCTTACCCCATCGCACTACCTCCGCCTTCCACAGTTCAGGATTGGGAGGTTTGGGTGACTTCCATCTCATCGTGATGGCACGCTTCGCCAGCAACAGGGCCAGGTCCGAGAAACGTGCCGCCACGGTTCTGGTGCTTTGTGAGGGCCCCAACCCTAATAATGTGCATTCCAGTGTAGGAGATCTGGACAGAGCGCCCGCTCTCGTAAGCGAGTCATGAACCGTGGCCCAGTAATATCCCAGTTTGGGGCAGTGCCAGAGCATGTGCGTCAGTGATGCGTCTTCGGTGTCGCATCGGGGGCAATTGCTTTTCGCATCAGGGAACATCACATGTATGCGGTGTGGGGTCAGGTAGGCCCTATGTAGTAGCATCAATTGGATAAACCTAAACTTGGGGTTCCTGGCCACTTTCTTGGGAAACTGGAGGATGCGTTTCCATTCTCCGTCTCGCAGAGGCCTCCCTACGTCTCCTTCCCATGCAGCCCGCAGTAATGACAAATCGAACGCCCTTCCCCCCTTAATACTAGCAGTGAGCCACTTTGTCAGGTGTGCGCCTGTGCCCATCAGATAGTGCATTGTGATGAGAGGGTTTGTAGGTGGCTCTCTGCTCTCAGGGGACCACATGTGTGCGACATATCGGCGAAGGCCCGCGTGTAGGAGGAAGGTGCCTCCAGGGATTCCATGGGAGGTTCTAAAGTCTTCAAAGGACAACAGGTGCCCGTCTGCAAACAGGTCACCTACATTCGACACTCCTGCATCATGCCATTGCTCCAGCGAGTCCGTCGTTAGAGTTCCAGTGGCCAGAGGGATGCCCAAAAGCGGGATTGTGGGTGCATAAGTCGTCCCCGGGGACGTATACTTCAATGCCTTTCGCCAGTAAAGTATTGCTAGTTTGAGAAGAGGTGGGGCCTCCCTCGGTATAACCGAGCTGGGCAAAAGCAACGTATGTACTTTCCCCAAAGCATGCTCCCTAACCGTCATATCTATCTCCTGAAGGTTGCGGCCCGTCACCCAATAGGCAAGCCATTGTAGCTGACAAGCGTAGTTATAAGCTCTAAAGTCCGGCAGGCCCATACCACCGGCGTCAGAGGGGAGTTGTAGCTTGGACAGACCTACACGCCTGCGGCCGTGCCCCCAAACAAGTTCGATGAGTAAAGTGTCTAGGGTCTTAAACGTCGCTGCTGGGATCAGGTATGGCAAGTTAGTGAAGTGGTAGAGTAGACGAGGGAGCATCACCATCTTGGAGATCGCCGCTCTGCCGGGTATGGAGAGTGGAAGTGTGAGCCAAAATTGTACTTGCGATTTCAGTGCTCTGATGGCCCTCCCAAGATTACCGTCAATCATCTTGTCGGCTTCCCTGTAAACCTGCATTCCCAGGTATCTAAAGGTGGTTTCAGCCATCTGGAACACGTGGGGGGCGAACGGCAGGGGAACAGCCAGACCTGTAGTCGCAAATGCGAACCCATATGACTTGGATTCACTGATGGTCAGGCCTGAGACCGTCCTAAAGTCTTCAAAGACCCGGGCAATGGGGCTCAAGTCGCCCCTCAGGTCCCGGAGATACAAGATGATATCATCCGCGTATGCGGACACTATGTGCGCTGTCCCATGACGTATGATGCCATATCGGGGGGCCATCAGCCGGAGTTTACAGAGCAGAGGCTCAAGGGCAAGGACGAAGAGGAGGGGGGAGAGTGGACAGCCCTGTCTGGTGCCTCGTGCAATGGCTATAGATGCTGATATATGGCCGGAGGTGCGCACCCTAGCGGTGGGGGAGGTGTATAGCAATCTGACCCAAGCGAGGAATTCGGGCGGGATCCCAAATTTAGACAACGTGGTAAACATATAGTCCCATCTAAGGGAATCAAACGCTTGCTTCAAATCAAGTGAAATGCAGCCTTCGGAGCTCGTGTCCTCACGGTCCCCGAGCATGAGCTGGGCTAATCGCCTAAGGTTCATGGCCGTGTTGCGGCCCGAAACAAAACCACACTGGTCCGAGTGGACCAGCTGAGGCACGTATTGCACAAGCCTCGATGCTAGTACCTTGCTCAATATCTTGGAGTCAGTATTGAGAAGGGACAGGGGTCTATAGTCAGCCATCTGAAGCCCCTCTTTAGTAGGTTTCAAGAGGGACGTGATTAGTGCCTGCATAGACGATTGTGGTAGAGCAGTTGTCTGCAGCGCTTCTATATAAACAGCGTGTAGACGTGGGGCCAATAGGTCTATGTATGTTGCATAAAAATCGGCAGGTAGGCCATCCGTTCCAGGGGTCTTGCCCTTAGGGAGGGCACGTATTGCCTGCCTGATTTCAGCTATTGTGATTGTGCGCTTCAGGTCTGTTATTTGCCCGTCATAGAGTCGAGGCAGGACTAAGTCCCTCGTGAAGGCCTCGAATGCAATCTCCGGGATTGGCTGTGGGGGGCTGTACAGCGCGGTGTAGTATTCCTTGAACGCTGTGTTAATCCCAACCTGGGTGGTAGTCGGGCTGCCTGTCTGGTCCAATATTTTCAAAATGGGGTGGTTCACTGGGGAGTCTCGTAAGAGGCGAGCCAGAAGGGGACCAGCTCTATCCGCCTGTGTATGTTGCCTTCTCGTGTATTCTCTATAATCTATGAGCCTAAGGTCTTCCAATAGCTCTGCGTGCCTAATATGAGCCTCCTGTAGTGGTGTGAATGGTGCATGTGTGCCTGCAGCCTCATTCTCGAGTGACGCTAATGAGCCCTCTACCTCCCTTAGTTGAGCAATAACCTCCCGTTTTCTGCCCACTCCAGCGGTCATTGCTGCCCCTCTCAGACAGACTTTAAATGCGTCCCATTCCACTTGTCGGGTGCTGGCCGTGTTCATGTTAGTGGAGAAGTAAGTTACTATGGCATCGGTCAGGGAGGCCCGAAATACCGAGTCTTCAAGGAGATCCGGAGACAGTCTCCAGGTGGGGATGGGGGCCAGCCGCCGGCCCCAATGCCAGGCAAGTTCCACAGAGCTGTGATCGGATAGAGTTTTCCCCATATGTTGGGCCTGGACAATAGCATCTGCTATGGAGCGGGAGCAGAAAATGTGGTCAATTCTGGTATGAAGCTGATGTGGTGGGGAGAAAAAAGTGTATTCCCTCTCTTGTGAATGTGTGCTGCGCCATGCATCTGTCAGGTCCCAGCCCTCAGCCCACCTGGTAAGTGCATCTGCCTGTTTCCTACTCTCAGTCGCTTGCAAAGGGGGATGTGACCTATCCAAACGTAACATCAAGCACAGCATTGAAATCACCCCCAATGAACCAGCGATAATCAGCCCATCCCGCTAGCACCCCATTCACTGTTGCCAGGAACTCCGACTGATTCGAGTTTGGCGAGTACACACATCCAAATACAATAGCCTCCCCGTCCAACAGCCCCCGCACAAATACAAAACGACCCTCATCATCGATACATTGTTCTAACATCTGGAAGGGGACAGAGCCACGAAACCAAATCGCTGCTCCCCTCGAAAACGCAGAATAGGATGTAGCAAATAGTTGACCCCTCCATTTTTTGCGCAGCTTCACAGCTTCCGCAGCGTTCAAATGAGTCTCTTGCAGGCATGCAATCTGAGTCCCCCTGCGATTGAGCTGGGCCAATATCCGATGTCGTTTCTGCACTGCACCCATGCCGCGCACGTTCCAGGTGCATAGGTGGTAATCATTAAGTGGCCCCATAACCATCTGTGTGATGCAACCCCGTGAAACACCCGGGTACCCAAGTCAAGACTGCATAGCAATGAGGTGAGAGTGTCGTGAGAACATATAACCCCTGAACAACAAGGTCCCCAAGCCAACGTGCCCGGGAGCCAAACCACGGTGCCCAACGTGGGCACAAGTCTAAGAAGTCTATGTGCATAACGGGGGGTGACAGGCCTCTGTCGGCTGTCACTGAACGTTTTGCATAGGCTAGTTAGCCCTTAACAAAGTGGGTTCCCCACGCAACCCACCATAGACGAAAGAAAGGGGGGGGGGAGGTGCAGTCATACGTTACCACCTGGAGGGGATCATACGCTCAACAGGTCAGAACTCCGCTGCAATTTGCGCTGTAATTTTCGGGAACAGAGGCAAGCTGTCCACTGATCCAGACACCTCTGTATGAGTGTCGGTGGTGGCAGTATGCCTGTCTCTACGTGCTTCCGCGTCATGAGCTGCAAGTGCCGCCTCTGTGAGCTGTTGCCGCTGCGTCGACGACGGGTGGTCTGCCATCCGAACACCAGGAGGACGTGTTTCCGCTAAAGATCCATGGGAGGAGCGGGGCCCCGGGCTGGGAGCGTTGCGCTGTCGATTCGGAGGGTCTCCGTGGCCACTGCGTCCGCCTCCATGACGATCCTCAAATGGGTCCCGCGAGGGCGGTGGCGTTAGAGTGACCTCCATCCATTCCTCTGCCTCCTCCGGTGAGTCAAAGAAGTGAGATTTATTACCGTGCAGGATTTTAAGCCGGGCAGGGAACAGTAGGGCATATTTCATATTCCTGTCTCTTAATTTGCGTTTCACACCCATGAATGTGGATCTGGCGCGTTGGACAGTGGGCGTGAAATCAGGGTAGACTGAAATGTTTGTATCCTCAAATCGTATCGGCGCTTTCTCCCTGGCCGCACGTAAGACAGTGTCTCGGTCTCTGTAGTGGAGGAGGCGCGCGATCAGGGGGCGAGGTGGCGCCCCTGGTTTAGGGGGTCGTGGAGGCATTCTATGTGCCCGTTCCACGCTGTACATGGCAGTGAGGTCATCGTGGCCCACCAGAGTTCGCAACCAGTCCTCCACAAATTGGGTGGGGTTCCTCCCCTCGCTTCTCTCCGGAATGCCCAAAATGCGGACGTTGTTGCGGCGCGCTCGTCCTTCGGCCTCGTCCACCCTGTCCCAGAGATGTTTGAGCTGCTTCTCCACGCTCTCCAACTTCGTGGAATGTTCTGTTTGTTGTGGCACCAGGTCATTCAGCGCTATTTTCTGCTCCCCTACCCGTTCCGCCAATTTATTGTGGTCCGCCCTCAACAGCGATAGGCCAGTCGCCATATTGTCTATACGTGATTCCAGGGCTTCTCGAGTCGCGCGGATCTCATTGAGGATAAGGTCCAACTTTGCGTCTTGGGATCCTTTTCCGGTCGGCGGAATGATGTCCATATTGGAGGAGGCCAGTGGGTCCTCGGACCCCGTGGATTGTAGATCCGCCGCAGCGCCCCGAGCATGGGTCCTGTCCCTGTGTTTGCCCATTGATCTCGTTAGCAGGGTGGTGCTGGAAGGGGCACAGCGGATCGCCGTCGCCCACTCAAGTACTTACTCCTGGCACTGGGCCGCGGACACCGCAGGTTCAGGGTGTGGTGGTCAAGGGCGGCGGCCGTGTGGACCCAGTCTCGGCAGGGAATGCTTGGGATCCGTGACCGTATCGCCTGCAGTGGGAGAGACAGTGTCTGCTTGAGGGCCCTTTGGATGTATGTGACCTCGATCCTCCAGAGGACAGACGGAGGGAGAGAAACGGGCCTCCGCGAATGCCAAATGAGCCGGCCTCCAGAAGGAGCGCAGAAGAAATCAGGGCTAGTGCGTGGTGGAAGGTCCGCAATGCAAGTAGTGCTCACCCTTATCGCAGGTCGGGGCTGGCTGCCTGGGTATTCCGGGCCTGCTGACCGCTGTCCGTCTCTTGCCGCTGGGCACACAGACCCCAGCCGAGTGTTACCTCGAGACTATTCCCCGTCCCAGATCCGCCGGTCAGCAAGTGTAGGGGCCAAAGAGATGTCACCGCATAGAGTCGGGGACACTGGTCGTCCCGGACTCGTAGACAAAATGGCGCCGATGGCACTGTGTAGCAGGTCTGCAGCGTCTTGGAAGATCCGGGGAGAGCCCGGTCCGCAGCGCCGGTGTCAGGCATCCAGCACCGTCTGCCCCGCAGACTCGACCAGCGTTTCAGGCACCCAGAGGGTCACGCACCATGCAGGCCAGCGGGGGGCAGGCAGACTGGCCAGGGAAAGCCGCCGCAGTTCACACAGCAGGGCGGCCGGGCAGGGCTCCTCAGCAGGGAGGGAGGCCGCCGAATCACAATGGGGGGCAGGGTGCTTCGCAGAGTATGTCGCCCGCCGCCGGTATCCGTCGCTGCGTCCCGGTGCTGAGTCTCGACCGGACCGCGCCAATGGCTATGGGGAGGCCGGGAGGACCACTCACTCGAGTCCGGGGCTGCACCGCAGTCAGTAGGCCGCAGCCGGAGCCGCTACGGCAGCGCGTTCACTGGACAGGCAGAGCAGATAAACACCGCTCCGCTCTCAGCCGGACACCCCCGGGGGTCTCCGGTGCAGGTTTCAGGTGGGCTGCAGGTGGGGGAGCCAGGATCACTTGCTAGTGTTTAGGGCTACGGACGGAGCGCTAGAGCTACACGTCCACCATCTTCGGCTCCAGGCCACGCCCCAACAAGGACATTTTGCTGTTGATAGATGTGAAGGATGTTTGGTCAGAAATAACAAAGGAGAAATGTAATCAACCATTGAAAGCTGAGTTGCCAAACCCCAGACAAAAGAGAGTTCCTCTATTTAGTTGTGTTGCAGTTGTTCAAGCCATGGAAAACTGAGTGAGATGTGTGTCCAGTGTATCTTCAAATTTTGAGAGAGAAGATTGAACAAGAAGGAACAAATTCTGCTGAGATAGCAAGAGAGAGTTCTCAGAGCAGTCAAAGTTCAGTACCAAGAAGTCAATATCCTCTTAGACAGCCAATCATTCAAAATGAAGCTGCAATATGCATGAATGAGGTGGATAATGCAATGCAACAAGGAAGACAGGCAACTGTGGATCTAGAACAACCAATACAGCAATCGAATGCAGATCAGAAAGACATTTTCGATGAAGTATAATGTGAAATAGAACATGGAAATCTACATTAGAAGAAAGAGTGTGCATATTCTATTAATAAATCAATTCTATTGTACCTAAGTGGTCCAGCTGGAACTGGAAAAAGCTTCTTGGTTAAAGTACTGACAAGTTATCTATAGAAGACAAGATTCCAATTTGTTGTGTGCAGTTACTGATACTGAACCAACAGGCTTAACTGCATATATTATTAGAGGAGTTACACTTCATCGATTATTAATTTTGCCTGTTGAACACAACACCAAATTAGAATACAAAAAATTATCTGGTGATGCTTGTCATGAAGTGGCAAGAGTATTAAAGAAATTAAAGCTACTAAGTAGTGATGAAGTCAGCATGGCTACTAACTTAATGATACCTTTTATACATTTAAGAATGCAGCAAATATTAAAAAGTGACTACGACTTGCTTTTTGGAGGAAAACACTTTGGAGACCTGCTACAACTAACTCCAGTCAAAGGACAATCTGCATTCAAGACACTACTATATAAAGAAACTAGGAAATTCCTAGGAAGTATTGGAAAAGTAAACATTTGGGAAAACTTTGAATACAAAGAGTTCATCAGAAACATGTGCCAAGCATCAGATATGCAATACGGAGATATACTAAAGGACTTGAGAGTGAAGGTCCTCACAAAAGAAGGAAAGAGAGCATTACAAACCTGTTTCATCAAAAATCTGTTTTAAACTAATGTTTCAGCTACAGAAGTAATGTATAATTTTGTTAAGGAAGAGAAGTCAATTGTTTATATGATGCCAACCGTTCACAGGTGTAGTAAATTCCGTGAACAATAACTGCAACTGGAACGAGAAGATATCATTGAAATTAGAGCAAAAGATAAAATAGAAAATCAAGAGCTACAGTGCTACTAACAGAAAAACTGCAATCAAAATTGGATAGTTTAGAAAACGTCTGTGTCGAAAACTGCAGGATTAGAAAAACAGTTACAGATCTGTAAACATTGTTGTGTAATCCAACATCGCAATTTAAAGGTTGAGAATGGCAAGTGACTGGCACAATCCGTAAAGTCATGAAATTTATTAATTATCCAAACAGAAATGATGTGGAATACTAAGCCATAAAGTTTGATGATGTTGGTGAAGTTAAGCAGATTGGAAGATGCGTTATACGTTTCCTACTTGTGAAAGATTTGTATGTCTAGCGAAAGCAATTCCCACTGTCTTTAGCATATGCAGTAACTATCCACAGATTGCAAGGTATAAGTGTAGATACAGCTCTTGTTAATATTGTTAGTAGTAGTGTATTCAAAGAAAGAAATTAGAATATCGCCTGGTTTATTTCTGATTGATTTTGATGAAAAGAAAGTAAGTGCTGATGTGAGCTGTGTAAGGGAGTATAATTTGTTAAGAGGTCATTATGCGCCTCTTCTAGGCCAGTATCTTCTGTTTGAAAAACCGATAATGAGTCCAAAGCATAAATTAAAGCAGTCCAACAGAGAATAACAGAAAGACGAAGAAAAATAAACATGACAAGGTCCTAAGAAAAGAAAACTACAACTCAATAGGGAAATGGAAGGCTATCGTTTTGATAATAAATCTGGAGTGAACTGTTATGCAGATGTAGTGTTGAATACACAGTACCATTTGGCTCATTTTACAAATTCTATCAAAGATAAAGTGGATAAAATAATGTCTTCACAACTATGTAGTTTACTAGAGGAATTATGAATTGACAGAACTATTATACATTCTGCTTCTAGAATCGGAAAACTTACAGGTGAGTGTACTGGATCAGTAGTATTTTCTCAAAATCTTCAGCAGGATGCTCAAGAATGGTAATGGTAGTACTAGTAGAGAAAGAAGATGTGAATATCAATGAATTATTTGGTTTGACTCATAAATGGAACCATAACTGTGAAGATAGGGAATTCATGTCTAGCAGTGAAATAAATTCAGAATGACGTTACCAGATTGTAAAGCTGTACCCTTTGAAAATGTAACTAAAAATGGCCATCAAGATATAACCTGTCCAAACTGCAGATCGGAACTTAGGTCTATGTTGTTACTACAAAGGTATGAAAAATAGCTGTAGAGTGGAAGGCAGAATTAGTGAAATACTAAGCGCCAGGGCTCTCGTCAGGAGGCCACTGCAGCTTGAACCACACATTGCCCCTGCTATACTGCCAATGATAGTAACAACATAACTACTAACGATCACACGTCTATAAGTGTGACAATTCAGATTATTTCAGGCCCCGAAAAGCTATAAGAATGGCTTGGGCAACATGCAATAGTCATTTTTAATGTATATTGAATTAATAATTAACTGTTGTTGTGGTACTCACTAAATTAGCCAGAAAGCATCACCTTGTGGCAGACTGTCAAGCTCTGGTGTTGACAATTAAGTGCCGGTGCTGAGCAACGGAACAACCAGTTCAAATTAAGCACTGGCGGAAGGTAATAAATTAGAAACTGAAATTACAAACTATGTAGCTGGACAAATTTCCATTTCAAAAAGAACTTTCACAACTTTAGCAATCATATTTCATGAAGGAGTTAATATAACCTCTGGACACTACACAATATATTTAAGATGTCAAACAGGATAGACAGAGTGCAATGACATTCGAATGACATTCAAGTCAATACTACCTAAAAAGTTACCAAACTCATGTCTGCTATTTTTAGAACCGAAGTTCTAAGGACAATTCAGGATAACAAAATGTGGTATTGTATTGACATGTATATAGATTATATGTTTCTGAGACATTATTTGGCCTAGTAGAGGTATTGTCTACAGCAAGCTGTTAGAAATGAAAGGCTCTTTTTAACTGCAGGAAAGGAATTTAGAAAACATTACAGGACTACGTTCTGTTACTATAGAAAATAACTAAATGGAAGTACTATAATACCAGCAGTCTTAAGTTGCATCTCCGAAGTCTCTTCTCTACAAAGAAAAATACCCCTTTGGTTTCTGCTTCAGCAACTTCTACGTAGCACTGTGTGTTATGTTTTTCATACATTTACCAAGAACATTTTAGACATCATTTGACCTATTAGGGATGATGTTTACAAAAGGATATCCAAAAATGAAGATTGCTTCATAATTGTAGGACATTTTGTACCAGATATAAAAATATCAGAAACTGTTTTAACATGTATTTGCTTTCATTAAGATAGTAACCAATCAGCAAGCCACTATTAACAAACTTGTAGTGAGTGGAATGCACAGTATCACATATTTCGTAATATTGTACTGTGCACAGTTGGGTTGTTTTTTACAATCCATTGCTTGTTTTTTCCTCACTGTTTGATGACGATGCTTCATACAGACCACTATTAAAAGTGAAGAAGTATAAAAGCTGAAAACAGTAAAAAAAACAGTTAACCATTTTACTATATTGTATTAAAGTTTTGGAGAAAAAATATTGCATCAGGTTTTGGTAGCCTAATATTGAAAATTAAATCCAAATACTTTTTTCTATGTTTATATTTTTTCACAGTGGTTTCACGTGTGTCAAATCACTAAACTAGTGATAAGTTCATCAAGTCACTACTCATATACTCATCCCATCATCCAGAAACTGCACTTGTACCCATGCAATGACCCAGGTAGTACCCATATACTAAACCAATCACCCACACACTACCTTTGCACTCCTCCAATTACCCAGGCACTCCCAATTTACTCATGCAATCACCCAGGCACTGCCCATGCACTCATAAATCACTGAGGCACTACTCAACCAGGCACCAAGGCACTACCATTTAAGAAATAAAATGAATTTCGTAGCGTGCCCTGCATCGCAAAATGCGATGCAGCGCGCACTACGAAATTCATTTTATTTATTAAATTGTTTACTTACCTGCAATTATCCATATTTCGTTGTATACCACCCCCCACCCTGCCCCTCCCCCGCACCGCCTCCCGGCCCCACCGAACTCCATCCACGGGCCACGGCTGCAAATGAATACAAAGGGGAATGTTAAATTAATATCTTACTACACAGCTAGACTCAAACTTTATGTAAAACATGTCTATATGTGTTTTACCAATCAAAAACAGGAGGAGAAGGAGGATTAGGCTAGGTTCACCCTCCTATGTGTTCAAAGTGTAGCAAAAAGGATCCGTGGATGACGGATCAAAAGAACCTAGCCAAGAAGAAACGGGAGGTTCACCAATTGGGTGGAAACCAACCTCTGTTAGCCAAAAAGAAACATTTATTTTCTTGAGTCCCCTCACTCACCCAGGGTTGCCCCTAGGTGACATGCTTCATCATTGGGGCCATCCCAAGCATTTACTGCTTGCGGCATACTGCGACTTGCGGAGTTACGTAGGAGCACTTATTTTGTGGGGATATGTGTGGTGCAGTGTAGGGGGAGTGGTGTAAGTGATATTTAAAAATGTACATAACTAGTGAGCCAAAGTTGTATTCCAGCTCCCAGTTGGCAAGGATAAAAAGGGGTTAATAAAAGGAAAAAATAACTGTTATGTAATTTAATCCCTAGTATTGTGTCACAATGTTTCAAGGTATCTCCCAAACCTCTTCTTCAGGACAACAAAGGGACCAGCCCCTTGTGTACCACTCCGTGCAGGACCTATAGTTAAGTGAAAATAAAGATAATGAATGCACACCTATTGTGTGAGCATTTCAAAAAAATACATACGGTTGATTCTGAACACATAGTATTTATTTTATGGCCAAATTGCGTCTCATGGTCTGTCTGGGTGGAGGGGCCTGTAGAACCTGTGCTCAGGAACACTCCGTCAATACGACGTACTCGTTCCCAGGGTGGACCGCATCTGGCATTCATGACTGCCGACATCATTGGATCCTCCGGTGTTGCCATGAACAAGAACAATACATTTTTGATGTTGTTTTTTCAACAAATAAATACAAAGGCGAAAGTTAAATTAATATCTTACTAAACAGCTAGACTCAAACTTTAATGTAAACATGTCTATATACGTGTTTAACATGATCACGAGCTCCGGTGTCGCCACGAACAAGGAAAATTTATTTTACTTTTTGATTCACTTTTTTTGACAAATAAATACAAAAGAGAAAGTTCAATTAATTACGTTCTGAACACTGACTGGAAGTTTATGTAAAGTATGTCTATATATGTGTTTTACACTTTGTCAAAAAAATGCAGTATTCTCAACTAATCAAGTCATCGCAACTGCCGGTGCCGTCGTGAACAAGAAAAATGCATTTTTGCTGTATTCTTTTTCACACATGAATATAAAGGGGAAAGTTAAATTCATATATTACTTAACAGGAAAACTCAGAATTTATGTAAAACATGTCTATATATGTGTTTAACACTGTCAAAAACACACGGTATTCACAACTACTGACATATTCACGACCTCCGGTGTCGCCACAAACAAGGAAAATGAATTTTTTATGCACTTTTTGCACAAATAAATAAAAAGGGGAAAGTTAAATTATTATCTTACTAAACTCTGACTGAAAGTTTATTTAAAGTATGTACATATATGTGTTTTACACATTGTCAAATACACGTGATACTCGCTGTGTGTCCTCGGCGATTGCAGCGTTGTCATGAAAACCAAAAATATCTTGAAATAAGATTATAAATGTACTTTTTAATAAATAGATGACAAATACAACAATAAGTGTGGCACCATGCAGATGTAATGTTCAATATCTAATTATTGGGAAAAAACAAAGGTCACAGTGAAGTTATAGTTAGGAATTAGCATTTGAAACACCTTAGAACTTCACTAGAAAAAACAAAGGCTACATACAGGTATGTTATAGTTAGGAAATCGAATGAAAACAACCTTAGAAATTCACTGAAAAAACTAAAGGTTACAGGGACGTTATAGTCAGGCTGACATTTCACTTGTACAAAACCAAAGAAATTCAGCTGTTATAGCTAACTATAACTCACGCCATCGCAATGCACTGCTTATGACCTCACATATTACATCACTCATGACATGGTCAGTGACAAAACTGATGAAATCTCAAATGACATCACTCATGACCACTGATGACATCTGAAATTACATCACGGATGACATCATCCAGAGAAAAACTGACAAACCCACTTACACCCCATAAAACATGTCATACATCCACTCTTACACAATCACTAACAAACTTGTTCACAGAACCAATACAAACACTCACACCTCTCATCACTCATCCATGCAGTCAGTAACACATCAACTCACCCATAGAGCCACTAATGGAACCACCAACTCACATATGCAGCCAATCATGCACCTACTCACTTACCAGTACAACCAGTCACAGACTCAGTTATAGAGACATAGACACACTTACACACCCACTCATACACCCATACAGCTACTGACACAGTAAATGAGTTAATCATACACCTACTCACACACCTGCTCACTCACCCATACAGTCACTCACACAGCCACTAACTCACCTATATAATTACTCACACAGCCACTCAGTTGCTTATACATGTACTAATACATATACTCACTCACCTATACAGTGACAAGGAGAACCACATACTTTCCCATACAACCTCAGTCACACTCACTTACTCACCAATACAAACACTGAAATACCCATTGGCTCATACATACAGCCACTCATACACCCACTCACTCACCCATACACCCACTTACACACCCATTGATGCACTAAGACAGCCACTCATGTACCCTGTCACTCACCCATACGGACAATTATGCATCTGCTCAAACACCCATTCAGCCACTCATGCACCCTTTGATTCAACATTTACAACCACTGATACACCAACTCAGTCAACTATACAGATGCTTACACAGCCATTCACTTACTCATGCATGCACTAACACACACACTTGCTTACCTATACAAAAACTCACATACCCACTATCTTATGTATACAGTCTCTTATATATCCAGTCACTCTTCTATACACCACTTACACATCAACTCACCAATACAGGTACTTCCACAGTTAGTTACCTTAGTATATATGTTTAACACTCCCTAACTTTTCGAAAACGCTCACAATCTGTGGATGATGTCATCAGTGATGTCATTTCAGATGTCAGCATTGATGTAATCAGTGGTAATATCAGATGTCAGCAGTGATATCATCAGTGATGTCACTGACCATGTCATGACTGATGTAAAATGGTGCAGGATAATTTCCGCCCGCTTATTGACTCGACAAAATTGGACTTTGTCAAGTGGCAGGCCCTCCACCTGTCCCTCTGGGGTAGGGTCCAGACAATTAAAATGGTGACAGCCCCAAGATTCAGTTATCTGTTTGGTGTGCTTCCTTTCCATGTACCAGCTAGAATTCTCCTGCAGATTGACGCTTCGGCCCCCAAATATATTTGGGGCTATCTCACACCAAGACTTGCTCCTGCCAAACTATGTGCTGCCACATCCTCTGGAGCAGTCCGACTTCCCCACTTTTGGATCGATTCTAGGGCCCAATATCTATCTCAGATGGCATATCACCTTTTACTGCACAGCAAACTTCCCTTGTGAGTAAAGATTGAACAAAGCCTTCACAATGACAAACCAGACCTTTTGGTCCTTTATGTGCAGCTACGTATTGGTATTCAATTTAGCAACCCTGGAAAAATGAGTTCAAACATATGACCTGCCAATATATCAAATGTCAACAGCATTTGAATAACTTGTTGAGCCATCTGGGATCATGCAGAAGTTTTTCTGAGTCAGCAGCAGTGCACTTTCATCTTGTTATATCATTGAATCTTTAGAATATTCTCTGCTCCTGAATTTGTCAAGCATAAGGCTATTTCGTGAGTTATTGCCCCAAATATGTCAATCATGTGAGTAATAATCTAAATGGTCAACACTAGTAGCCCATCTCTGAAAGGCTTGTGCTTCCTGCAGATGACAATTGGTAGTCCTTAACCAAAATGGTACTGCTAGGCGGAAGAAGACCATAAACGGAAAGCCCAAGCCACATTCCATACATCTCACACAACAAAGTAGTCAATGGACAACTGTCTGCTGCCAAAAATTAAAGAAACAGTCTTGTGTGCCGTTTCAAATGAGGATATTGAGCAAAACACTTCATTTGTATAAAATCTTAATTACTGAAAATAAAACTGTAGAGGTATATAAAGCTGTGCAGTTGTGTCTTGCTATGTATTTTCTTACGTTGCATAAGTGCACACGTACTATGACACTTTAGCACATTTTGAACATGCTATGTTAAGCTAAGGTACCTGCATGGAACAGTAACCTGACAAAATGGTTCTTCCCCAAATGTACATGCAGTTGTGTCAACAATTCAAGTCAAAATTAGTCGCAGAAGATGATGGAAGCACACAAGTGACTGATCAAAATGGACACCTGTTAAGCTTTATTGCAGATATATTTGTAAAGAAGCAGATTATGTTCAAATCTACCGATAGAAATCAAGAGCAACTTAGACTACCATGATAAGAAAGTTATGCCTTTAGTGTGATGATGGGGAGGTTAGCGTGGATGGGGTTGGGGCACAATATGACATGAATAATTATGCAAGGTTTATTATCTTTCTTTCTGCACACTCATTTTCATTTAATCTGTAAGGTCTATTCTTTCCATATTGGAGGAGAATGACAGTCAGTGCAAAGACAACAAAAAATGACGCGAGGTCTGATTATGGTAAGTTAGGTAGAGTGCAGGTAAAATAACACCTGTTCCACCCTGTTTTTTTTTACGGGAAGAGAGAAGCATTGAGTGCTACACCCAACAAAACCAGTTTTCCCATTCCCCTAACTACCGTTGTCTTCCCCACCCCCTTCCCTCCACCCTTGCCCTAAAAAGAAGTCCTCTCCCATTTGCCATTTGATTTTAACACATGGTAAAAGTAAGTGTTAAAAGCCACACATTTCGGAATTCCATTAAATTATACCTGTGGTAAATCTTGGTCTTCACAGTTACTCCCCGTTCAATGGGTTTATACTCATGGTATGAGTAAACGTGTAAAGACACCAGTTGGAAAAGTTAATTGCAGCCATCCAACATCCCGGTACATGTTTACTCATAACTCCTAATTGGTACCCAAACGTTTATTGAGGAAAGATCTGTATATTTTTACTTTTAACATACCTCAGGAACCAACCTAACTTGGCTTTGATCCAGGAAAAGCTATAAACTTATATGTTCAAAGAGTGTTTCCTTCTCGTCTCACACCTTCTGGAACTGTTGCTACCCAAATGGACAGGACTGGGCAGCAAAGTTTGATAAACTTTGATCAAGGAATAACAGAACTGAGTAATCTTCACTTGACTATGACTAACCATCAACATGGATCCTCTCTGATCGGTGTATGGTGGGCAATCGCATAAACCTCCATTGTGATCTGTAACAGTGTTATGAAGTCTCCATCACTAGCCTGTGTGTTACTAAAGAAGCAAGGAAAGAAAGAAAAAAGAGAGAAAAGCTAAATATATTTTGACACAATATGAGTAGATTGCTAAGTAATCTTAAGGGGCAAGTAAGGAGTTAAATTGTGAGTTCAAAATCCCCGCCCATTTGCCAATCCATCATGTTAGAAATTCTTGAAGCAACTTTCTTTTATTTACATATTCAAAGTCTTTGCTTATCAATTTATAATTTGTCTTTGGTCTAAATTCTTGCTTCTCAACACTTCAAATGTGAAAATTTTCTATCTTTTAATAGTTCCACAGAACTAGGTTTTAAAAAGATGATCAATCGGTCTGGTTTTTCTTTTTGTCCTGCCTATTGGGGGAATTGTGCATCAACTTCCAGGATTGTGTTTTTTTTGTCCATTAAAGCAGTTGCATATTTTAACTGTGAAGGCAGTCAGTGGTAATCGCACTCAAGACAATATGCACATTTTTGACATTGAAACATCTGTTCATAGCCACCAGCGCTGAACCAGAATAGGGGAAGGGAATGAGCGAAGCAGGGCTGCTCAAGGGGAAAATGACAAGGTTTACATAAACAAACCCACTGGTGGCTGCAGGTTTTCTAGCAATGATATTTAAGTGCTACTTAAATAACAAAATGTAAAGCAACAGCAGTGATTTTGAAACCCTCCTTGGGACTAACTGCCTACAGCAGGCGATTACTACCTCTGTTACATTTTATCATTGAAAATATATTTTCAAGCGTGTTTTGTGTTTTTTTTTTACAAAAGCATCGTTCGTGTGCAGACAGAACGCTGAAGGTATGTTTGGTTGAAAAGTATACCTGAAGAAGTCCATGCCGAGAGCATTGCTTCAGGCTGTTAATCATCATAAAAAATATGAATAATTGAAAAATGCCATGCCCGTAAGTAAATACAATGAGTTAAAAGAACATGGAGACATTTACAATCTTTATCAGATGGGGTTGTTAGTTTATTCCGTGTTAAACAAGGGAAATAAGACAGCTTAATCTGTGATTAAAAGGAAAAGGTGAACAAATAGCTTAGAAACGTAAGTATGAAGCAAGTGGTTGCCATTTTAGGAAACCACAGGCCGTATCATGATGGACTCCGCAGCACAGTGCAAAACTGAGCATAAAGTCAATTCTTTCCACCCTATGTTTCACTGAGTGCATTATTTTAGACAGCAATGCTCAGAAAGAGCTCGGATGCAGAAAGAGTAACCCTTGCTCACTGTGTCCGGCCTGTATGTAGTGAGCCAACCGGCCGCATCTATACAATGTAGCCACTCTCGACCCTCTGGGCCGGGCGCGGGCCAGAGGATATAAATAAAGGTGCAGCCAGCGCTCATGGCTGACCACACTATACTAGCCACCTGTGTGGTGTCACGTTATTCTAGATCACGACAAGGCCCTCCTGCAGTGCATATCACTGCTCAGCCACAACTAGGGTGACCAACTGGCATTGGTGCAAATTCAGGACGGTGAGTGTAAAAATTCAGGACAAAGGGTCAAAATTCAGGACACAAATTCAGGACAGACGGTCAAAATTCAGGACAAAACTTCAGAACAATTGGATACGTATTACAGACACATCAGAGGTCGCGCAATAGTATATAAGCAAGCCCAGCCGTATCCAAACATATTCAACCATTTGCAAACCTATCCATCATGTATCCTTCCATCAATCATTTCACTCATCCACCCCTTCATCCATCCTTTCACTCATCCATCCATTACCCATCCATCCACCCTTTCACCCAATCCATCTGTACACTCATCCATCCACTCTTCTTCCCATCCATCCATTCACTCATCCATCCAACCATTTACCCTTTTATCAATCCAGCCATCCTTTCACTTACTCATCCATCCACTCAGTCACTCATCCTTCCACCCATCCACCCTTTCAGTCATCCATCCATCCTCCCTTTCTCTCTCCATCGACCCTTTCACTTAGCAATCCTTCCTTCCATCCATCCACCAACCCATCCATCTATTCATCCACTCATGAATCCATGCATTGACCCTATCACTCATCCATACTTTCTCTCATCCATTTATCCTTTCACTCCTTTACTCATCTATTCATCCTTTTGTCCATCTACACTCCCTTTCACTCACTCATCCATCCTTACATCCACCCTTTCACTCATCCGTCCATCCATTCACCCTTGCACTAATCAATTCATCAATCCATCCATCATTTCACTCATCCATCCACCCACTCACTCACTCATCATCCACCTTTTCACTCATCCATCCTTTCACTCATCCATCCACCCTTTTACCCATCCAGCTACTCTTCCACCCATACATCCAGCTATTTACCTTTTCTCTCTTCCATCCTTCCACTAACTCCTCAATCCATCAGCCTCTCTCATGATCCATCTAATCAATCTTTCATTCATCCAATCACCATTTCACTAATTCATCCAGCCAGCCATTCACCCATTCCTTCACTTACTCACTCCCCCACCTTTTCATATTAATTTTGAGCTGAGCCTTTTTGAGAAGAGGCCCATTAAGAACTTCACCCTCGCTGCAGGAGCCATCCAGGACTGGGACAGAAGCCACCCAGGGCAGAGACAGGATCCACCACAGGGAGGGACAGGAGCCATCACAGGTGGTGGGGGGGGGAACAGGAGTCACCACATGGGGGGACAGGAGCCATCACTGGGGGGGGCAGGAGCCATCACAGGGGGGGGGGACAGGATCCACCAGGGTGGGCACCCCCTCCTGGACTATGTGGAAAAGTAAATTTTGCCATGTTCTGTGTCCCTACGTGTTCCCCATGTTATGTTATGTGTGCATGATTAATATGCATATGTGTTCCCTTATGATCGATTAAAGACGCAATTACAGTTGTGTCCAACTCTAGTAAACCGATTTCCAGTTTTCGTGAATACAACGAATATCAGGCCTATGTAAAGCTACGTTGCCACGTTTCACAGTGTGCACGTTATTTCATTGTAAAGTCCCCGTTTCTAGGCCTCAAAAGGGCCCGGACACCAGGTTCAGCTCCTGTCTCCTGAATCCTCGCTGAGGAGCGATACAGCCCCCACCTGTATCCCTGACCCTTCACTTACTTCCTGCCTCACAGTGCCCGGCTTGGCCTGGCTCTGCCTCCAGTCTGCCAAGAGTATGTTATGATTCTAGTTATCAGTCCAGCCCTCCTTCTCTGCATTCCTAAGCTACTGAATCGCATCAATAGTTTCCGTCACAGTCTAGCTTTTATGTCTCCATGTAAGAGAAATACTGTATTAATGGTCATTTAATACTCCTCAACACGCACTACCTGTAGAATAATGCATGCACCAGTCTTAGAGTCTGTTAGCCTTTACCCTGATAACTTTTGGATTCTATCAACGTGTTCTCTAAACATCAGATACTAGATAGTGTTTAGGTACATGTCGCTCTGACTCTCCAGACTTTCGTCTCTGCTCCTAGCGCAGAAGTCATAGCCCCCAGCTTCTCCCTACTAACACGTCATTGCCAGCTTGCGCGCACCACTAGGTTAGAGGTCCCGGCTCCTTAGGTAGCCCCCTCCATGTTTCCGCCCCATTTATGACATATTCTGTTACGTTTACATCACATGTCTATGTATACGCCTCCTGTTACACCCACTTTCACCCTTATCTTTCACGACTGCTACGCACCCCACCCACTGCTCCGCCTACTGTATGTACTGTAATGCCATTGTTTTAGTATATATACTTGTGCATTGTTATTAAAAGGTGTGCAGCGCTGCCATCCTTTTCCTGTGCAGGTTGTCCTGGTCCTGTCCTTTATGCTGTATTAAACCTGCAAACTCCTACTACCTCGAATCTTGACTCTTATTTATTGAGCTATCTGTTATTGTTATATCCAGTCAAAAATAGAGGTATTATTTATTTATTTACCACATAATGGCGCCCGAATAGGGACTTGCCCTTTCCCCACGCGCCGGAGAAGCCACGCAGGCCCCCTGATCCTCTACAGCCGTGACGGAACCATACCGTGCACGTGCAGATATTTCTGCTTCAAGTATCCCTCAGGCCCACGGAGGAGACGGAGGTTGCGGTCCAGCATCCAGACGAGGCGGTGGAGGAACGCGGCGAGTCCCGACCAGAGCCCAAGCCGAGAGTCCAAGGTCCGAGGTATCCGGAGGCCCATCCGTAACTGAAGTCCGAAGTTCGTCAGTCCGTCGTCGTAGCAGTCCAGTCCAGTCCGAGGCCTTCCGTTCTTGCTGCCCGCTGAGTACCGTTGCTGGGGTAGTATCTAGACAGGGTCAATTGCATTGTCTCTGGTCCGTGGGTTTGGGGTACACAGATGCAACACGAAGTGTCCACCTAGGTGGATGCGGGTCCTGACGTGTCTCTTTATGAGACCGGTAAGTTTCGTACTGTTTTAGCAGTGCATCTAGTTTCTGTTCTAGTCCGTTCTGTTCTCGAGAAATTCATGTATTCTGTTTTCAGTATTCCAGGTGGTATTTTGTCCGAACTGTTATTTTAAATGACATTCATGTATTTCAATGTCGTGGTATGAAAGTGGTGTTTTTTCAAGTCATTATTGTGTTCATTGTGTATTGTATTGTGTCTAGGCTCCAGCCCAGTCATGCCTTTGTTTTCTAAATTACGTCAGTTAAGAACTAGGAAAGGTCTGTTAGAAGAAGCAGTTCCTGTCCCGCCTAGGGACAGTCCAGGTCACTTTATGTATCAAAAGCATGGCATAAGCGCCATATTATATCTAGATTTATGGGTGGAGTACACCAAGGAATTAGAGGAGAAGTATAGATGGCCCGTATCAGGTACGTGGGATGCTGAGTGCATCATGCGAGTAGAAGAAGTATTATGGAAAAAGAAAGCCAGACAGTCACAGAAAGATGCCATCGAGTTATGGCGCAAAGAATCTCATAAAAGAACAGAAAAAGAAATCAGAAAGTCAGAATTAAGTAGAGAATCCTCGGAAAGAGCCCAAGAAAAGGAACTAATCGAGATAGGTGAACGAGTTAAAACCGAACAGTCAGACAGACAGAGGAATGCCCTCGTTAAGGGTATGTATCCTCTTCTTGCCGAGGGCTTGCCAAAAGCAACCCCGGAGGCATCCAGTAATTTTCCACCACCTTTAGTTCCGACCAAGCTACGTCACAAACCGACCGCAGCCGATATTTTTCTTTCGTCCTATTTGGACGACACAGTCCCAGAATATGCAAATCCTGTTCCGCCAGCTCCTGTAAATAATGTAATTCCTGCTTCTCCAGACACCGGGGCACCTTTTGCAGTACCAGTTACGGTACCCCCGGTCCAGCCCGTAGTACAACTTCCCGCCACATCAGCCACTCTGCCAGCACGAAGAGTATCGGTCGATGATTCCAGTATAGGGGCCGCAGGAGGAGGTCCTCCTGGTACCCCGCCGCCAAGTAGACGCTTAGGACCAGTCGAGTTACATGAACGTGCGTTACAGCGTACGCCCAAATATAAGTCCGTTGCAGAAATCAGGCGAGCTCTTACTGAATGCTGTTATGATCCAGTCCCAGGCGAAGATGGTATGGTTATATATTCCATACGTATAAGACAGGTGTCCGAGTATTTGGTCACCCTACCGAATATGAAAAAAGATCTGGACAGAATGTATCGTTTCATTCGTACAGGACAAGATCCAGAAAGTATTGCTGAAGTCATGTCTCTCAGGAAATCCGAGACCCAGTTTATGCTATTAAAGTTTCTGATCAATTGTTTAATACGGGAACAAGATTCCCCGACCAAAGATCCGACCGAAATGAGAATCCTGACAAAGTGGAGTGATAATATAGCCGAGGGTAAGCACAAGACACTCAATAGTATAGAACATATGTACAAGAAAATTCGTAAAGAAATAATAAGGTTACACGAACAACGTCAAGAAGCACAAGTAAGCGAGAAAGAAAATGACTCTTCTACTGAAGAGGTAGAGGACGAGAATA
The DNA here is from genome assembly GCF_964261635.1 of Lissotriton helveticus. NCBI lineage: Eukaryota > Metazoa > Chordata > Amphibia > Caudata > Salamandridae > Lissotriton > Lissotriton helveticus. Next base: position 1,843,800,932 of record NC_136067.1, on the reverse strand, counting down.
CCGCCAGAATAGCGTATGTAGGTAAATCTAGATTTCCAGACCGACATTTACGCCTAGAACACAAGAAAGTCTTTCATCATCCAGCACCGGCACAAGGTTCTCTAGAACAAGTATTTCAAGCTACCGATCGAATTCTGAAATCGCGAATCGGTTATAGTGAGTTAAGTACTATGCATGAACAAGAACTAGCCCGATCAGCAGTCCGATGGATTACTGATTCTACCACTTTTCCAGACGAAATAGTGGCACAAATGTTTCTGAAACTGCCCCCAGCCGAGCAGCGACTGGTGGGTATGTATATGATCCAGCACCTCATTACACTGTATGAGGGTCAACATTCTGATCCAGGTCCGTTACATGATATCCTGAACGAGTTACTCCAGTATAGATGGAAAGGTTTAGGTACCGATTTAATTAGTGTCATTCTAGAACAGCGCCATAAATATAGAACGTTTCTGAACTCGCATTTTGTTCACGTCTCACCCCCAGAGAGTAAACCGTTTTACATAGACAGACAGAATCCGTTACGAGAAGTACACCCAGTTAGGACAGCGGGTGGTGAAATGCAGCGAGTATTTGTTTACACCCCAGTTACCAAGATGGAACTCTTAGAAATGAAGAAATTAATTCCCTGTCACGACAAAGATCCAGCAGGGTTCCACCGAGAATTAAAAGACATGCTCCGTATGGGAGAATACACGTATCCAGATATAATTAAAATGTTAAAAGTCCTGTTGCCTGCGGGCACATATGAAAAACTTAAGGAAAAAGATTGGGAGGTGGGAGAGAAAAAGATAGATTGGGCAGCTCTAGAAGCTGAAGAAAATACACGTGTACCAGGTACCGGTCTCGGAGAGAAATGTAAAGAATTACCGGAATTATTAATACAAGTTTTGCCAAGATTATTAGCCACTAAAAAGGAAGACTGGGATGCGATCTCAGCCTGTAAACAGAAACAAGACGAAGACACTAGTGATTTTTATTCTAGATTTGAGAAATGCTTTAGCATTAACAGTGGTCTCAAGACGAGTAGCGAGTCATACCCTCATCTTTTTGTTACTAAACTAGTCGAGAATTCAAGTCCACAAGTTAAGAATCGAGTTTTGAAAGTCGAAAGTACCTGGCAAGCTAATACTCCGTCCCAAATGCTTCAGATGCTCCAGTATCACCAGAATAGAATCAGAGAAGAACAAGATCATGAAAGGAAACGTATGAAAGACACGAAAATGAAAGTATTAGTTGCACAATCTGTTCCTCAAGACAGTCAGAAGAGGGGTACGAATCAAGCCAGTCATCCTGCAGCTCCCGTTAAAGGGACATGCAATTATTGTAAACAGCCAGGTCATTTTATAAGCGAGTGTGCAGTTCTGAAACATAATATAGCTACTGGTAAAACTAAAGAAAGACCACGTCCGTCTAGACAAGAACAAGTTTCACAGACTTCTCAGCCACAGAATGCACAACAGACAGTTCCAGCACCGCAGCCTATTGCGGCAACACAGCATGTTACACAGCAGATGTACCAGTACGCACAGTCCGAGTATCCAGAGTATCAAGCATACTCATGAAACAGCCTAGAGAGGGAAGTAGGCTTGCCTCTCATCGAGATTCCTGTAGATCAAGAGGGTCCCTATGTTCATAGTCAAGTATTAGGGAAAGACAGAAAGTTTCTGATTGATACAGGGGCAAGTAGGACTACTATAAGTCACGCCGAAGTTCCAGGGGCTCCGCTCTCAGGCTCAAGAAATGTTTCCCTTGGATTTTCAGGAAAGCCAATAGTTAACGAGATTTCTAAACCAGTTACTCTAGAAGTAGGTCCATTGTCCCGCACTACTGATCTATTACTTACGAAATCATGTCCAGAAAATGTGTTAGGCATTAAGACACTGAAAGAATTAGGTGCAGTTATTTGCTGTTCCCCAGAGGGAATACGTTTGTTTTTACGTGACTTTAAGGGTCACTATGTATTACGAGATTTTGATCCAAGATTGTCTAATGTCCCGCAGCATCTATGGGCGCAAGGTCCAACTGATGTCGGTTTTATGCAAATCACACCCCATCGTGTGACTCTCAAGCAAGGTATAGTGTTACCACGAATCAGACAGTACAGATTGCCACCTGAGGCTGTAGCAGCCTTATCCAAAATTATTGACGAGCTCATGGCTCAAGGAGTAGTTGTAGAAACTGACTCCAATGTATGTAATTCTCCGATTATTCCAGTCATGAAACGTACTGATCCAAATGCACCCCCAGTATATCGATTAGTGATTGACCTTCGAGAACTCAATAAATGTATTATCCCCCAGTACCCAGTTGTTCCAGATATTTCATCCCTATTGACAGCCATTGATTCTGAGGCAATATTCTTTACTGTAATCGACCTCAAAAACGCATTTTTCAGTGTCCCCATTCATCCAGACAGCCAGTACCTTTTCGGTTTTTGTTTAAATGGAAGGAGCTATAAATTTACACGAGCTCCTCAAGGTTTCACAGAAAGTCCTAGTATTTACAGTCAAGCACTTAAAAGACAACTAGACAATATTCACATGCCAACTGACACTGCCCTGCTCCAGTATGTCGATGATCTACTGATCACAGCCCGTTCTGAACGTGACTGCGAGCGAGCATCACTTACAGTTCTGTATTTCCTAGCCGAGATGGGGCACAAGGTGTCCCCTTCGAAGCTTCAATTCTGTGTCCAGCAAGTGATCTACTTAGGCCACTTGCTGTTCAAGTGGGGTAGGCAGTTGACACCCGATCGTATCCAGTTAATAGCGAGTCTTCCTCAGCCCAAGACCCAGAAGGAGGTGCGTGCGTTTATCGGCCTTACTTCCTATTGCAGACAATGGATTCCTCAGTATGCATTTCTAGCCAAGCCACTGATACAGTTAACGACGCAGGAGGCAGCCGTATCGACTGTCCTCCCTTGGACATCTGAACATACACTTAGTTTCAATGAGTTAAAGAAAGCTTTATGTCAAGCTCCTGTTCTAGCTACACCGAACTACAGTAAGCCTTTTACACTTTTTGTCACAGAACGTGATGGTACAGCATTATCTGTTCTTACACAAGATCAAGCAGGACAATACAAGCCCTGTGCTTATTTTTCGAGCACATTAGATCCAGTAGCCCAGGCTCTGCCTGCGTGCCTCAAGTCAGTTGCAGCCACAGCACTAGCTATCAGACAAAGTGATTCCATAGTATTAGGACACTCCTTGACAGTACAAGTTCCACACTCCGTGGAAGTTCTTTTAAACCGAACACAGACTCAGCACTTGACAATTGCACGTTTAACAGGTTATGAACTGACACTGTTCCAGCCACACATAGAAATCAGACGCTGCAATGTTCTGAATCCTGCTACACTGTTACCGTCAGTTACTTCAAATCCTGCCACACATGACTGTGTGGAAGTAGTTAACACCATGACTAAGCCAAGACAAGATCTGACAGATATTCCATTACCAGATCCCGACCTGACACTTTATGTGGATGGTTCATGTATGAGAACAAGTACAGGAGAACTAGTAGCCGCGTATGCAGTGACTACTGACACTGAAGTTATAGAGACGCACCGTATTGATACCCTGTCTGCCCAAGCAGCAGAGCTAGTTGCTCTGACTCAAGCCTGCATACATGCCAAGAACCTGAAAGTTAATATTTACACAGATTCACGTTACGCATTCGGAGTTGTACACGACTTTGGAGTGCTCTGGCAGGAGAGAGGTTTCATGACTTCTCATGGAACCAAGATTCAGCATGGTCTTCTTATTCAAGCTCTGTTAGATGCAATACACTTACCGACATCTATTGCCATCATGAAATGTAAAGCACATACGAAAGTTACAGACATTATTTCCCAAGGTAATGATCTAGCAGATCGAACAGCCAAGCTCACAGCACAGACACCAGACATACCAGTTAACAAGACACCGACATCCACTCTAGAACAGACTACTTGTATGACAGTTAAGGACCCTACTCAAGATGTCATAGATATCCAGTTACATGCTACTCCTGAAGAAATTAAGAAATGGTCCGAACAAGGAGGGGTCCAGACAGATCAAGGATGGTTGACGAAGGGAAAAGCCACATGGTTTCTCCCCGACTCAATGGTTCAAGTCATTATCAATACCGCACATAGTCCAGCACATTTAGGAGAAAAAGCCATGTTAGACAGTATCCAGAACATTTGGTTTAACAAGCATTTACGAGCTGCAGCTAAGCAGAAAGTCCGTACCTGTATGATATGTTGCCAGTTCAAAAGGGTGGTCAGGGGGCTGGAATCCACCTTGTTCCACCGGGACACTTTTACCTGGATTGAAGTCCTCCAGATGGATTATATTCAGATGGAGCGATGTCGAGGTTTCAAGTATGTCCTTGTAGTTGTATGCGCTTTGTCCAGGTGGACAGAAGCATATCCAGTCCCAGATTATACAGCCGTGACCACTGCCAAGCAGTTGGTTCGTGAATTCTTCCCCCGTTATGGACTCCCTAGGGTCGTATATTCTGATAACGGCCAGCCATTCTCATCTGAACTAATGAAGCACGTTTCCCTTTTGTTAGGGTACCAGTGGAAGTTTCATTGTGTACGCCATCCAGAAGCAGCCGGTCTCGTAGAGAGACATAATCAAACCTTGAAAATCCGTATTGCCAAAGTGTGTCAAGAAAAAGGTGTAGACTGGCTAGTAGCCCTGCCAGTTGCCCTGTTCTATATGCGCATGGTCGCACATTCCAGATCAGGTCTGTCCCCGTACGAGGTCGTATTCGGCCGCCCCCCGAATGTGTGGGGTACACCTAGACCCCGAAGTATTACAGATGTTTCCAGTAATATGCTGACAGATTACCTAGCTTCCTTGATGTCTGCCCTACACTCTTGTCGTTCACAGGTTGCCGCCGCATTTCCAGACAATACCGAGGTGAAACCACATGAAATCGTTCCCGGAAGTTTGGTTCTTGTGAGGAATTTCGATCGTTCAAGTCCGCTGGAGCCTCGCTGGAAGGAGCCGAAGTTGGTCCTTTTAACCACCCGCACTGCCGTCAAGTTGGAAGGCAGGAAGGGGTGGCTACACTTGTCGCATGTTAAGAAATTTCACGGACTCATAACTAAAGCTTTTTCTAAAAACATTTCGGAGGATTGCCAGAATTTTAAAGACTACCAAGATACTATTCTTAAGGACTGTCCCGCGAATGACATTGATACCAAGCCCTCCCTGTTAGAGAAAACTCCGCAGCAGGAGTATAAGTTGAAACTCCGGTCTAGTAAAATAAGTCAGCCAGTTTAATTGTCTAAGTCCTCCCCTAGGTGAAACGGTTAGACAGGTATCTGACATGTATGAAATAGACCCCCATAGTGAGAGAGTTAGTCAAAACTCAATCCGATGTATCGTTTTTCTAAGTTTCATATTATTTTTCAGCTTGATGATTACCTGCACGAGTTATGCATTTCATTTATGTTTTCCAATTTCTCATGTAAATAAGTTTTCTAATGCTACAGTAGAGCACACGTTTAGTGATCTGCCTCCTCATGAACTATCTTATCGTCTTGCTATGCGCAACAATTCATTTATTAGAATGTTACATTATTCACACCAGACCAGCAATGCCACTAATTGTTGGGTGTGTGGTCGACTCCCCCCTTTTCAGACACCGAAGGGAGTTCTGCCACTGTTTCCTTATCCATTTTCACATAACGGTTCGTGTGGAGCCTGGTCCATGTTAACGTCATCCTCAAATGATATGTCCTTTCTGAACAGTACATGTTTTCCAGACAAGCAAGGTCTTCCCCACAGAACAGGGTTAGATCTAGAAAATGAAGTTTATAATTTGGGAAATTATTCTTCGAATTTTATGGTCCTGAATGTTCAGTCTGATCCTATTCCAGACTTACCTGCTATTTCAGTACTACCAATCAAAGGCGAATTATGTGTTAGAAATAATGGTTCCATACATGTAGGACATAGTGATTGTACTACTATTGTCAAGTATAGTGACAGTGGGAAATCTATTTTCAAAGCTTCACGTCATTCTTATTTTGTTTGTAGTCAGACCGCATATGTTCGTCTGCCCCTCGATTGGGAGGGAACCTGTTACATTGCCTTCCTACTGCCACCAGTTTTCCTAGCCCCATCTGATTATCACAGAAACACACATCTAGTACACATTAGACATAGAAGGGAGATCGAGTCCCCAATTGTCGATTATACTGAAACTGCTCTAGAACAGTATACAGATTTCAATAGAGGTTTCTTTTTCTTTATAGGACCTGTCCAGAATAGTAAGTTAATACGTAGGTTAACCAGAACCCTCGAAGCAGTAGTGAATGAGACTGCCTCTGCTCTAGGTAACTTAACCGAAGAGCAATCTGCTATGAGATTTGTCGTGCTCCAAAATCGTCTCGTTCTTGACGTCATACTGGCCGATAGAGGAGGAGCATGTAGAGTCATCGGATCTAGTTGCTGCATTTTCATTCCTAATAACGCGCCGTCTGTTTATTCAGCTATAACCAGACTTCATAAAATTGCCCATCAGTTACACCAGAATCCAGGCACCTGGACATGGTCCGGTTGGTTCTGGAGTATAATTTCGGCCTGGGGATGGAAAGTATTGTCATTTCTAGGTATTGCAGTAGCGATCATATTCAGTTGCTGCCTCTGTATACAATGTGGCCCTGCGATTTGCGGCATTTGTGCTACCTCTTGTATTCCTAGTCCCAAGTCCCGTCCTAAATCCCGTTCCAAGACAATTCGAGACGAGCAAATGATACTGTATGAAATGATAGATGGTATCATGAATATTGATGTTTCCTGATGGAAACGTAGTGACAAGGAGGGAATGTGGAAAAGTAAATTTTGCCATGTTCTGTGTCCCTACGTGTTCCCCATGTTATGTTATGTGTGCATGATTAATATGCATATGTGTTCCCTTATGATCGATTAAAGACGCAATTACAGTTGTGTCCAACTCTAGTATGCCAATTTCCAGTTTTCGTGAATACAACGAATATCAGGCCTATGTAAAGCTACGTTGCCACGTTTCACAGTGTGCACGTTATTTCATTGTAAAGTCCCCGTTTCTAGGCCTCAAAAGGGCCCGGACACCAGGTTCAGCTCCTGTCTCCTGAATCCTCGCTGAGGAGCGATACAGCCCCCACCTGTATCCCTGACCCTTCACTTACTTCCTGCCTCACAGTGCCCGGCTTGGCCTGGCTCTGCCTCCAGTCTGCCAAGAGTATGTTATGATTCTAGTTATCAGTCCAGCCCTCCTTCTCTGCATTCCTAAGCTACTGAATCGCATCAATAGTTTCCGTCACAGTCTAGCTTTTATGTCTCCATGTAAGAGAAATACTGTATTAATGGTCATTTAATATTCCTCAACACGCACTACCTGTAGAATAATGCATGCACCAGTCTTAGAGTCTGTTAGCCTTTACCCTGATAACTTTTGGATTCTATCAACGTGTTCTCTAAACATCAGATACTAGATAGTGTTTAGGTACATGTCGCTCTGACTCTCCAGACTTTCGTCTCTGCTCCTAGCGCAGAAGTCATAGCCCCCAGCTTCTCCCTACTAACACGTCATTGCCAGATTGCGCGCACCACTAGGTTAGAGGTCCCGGCTCCTTAGGTAGCCCCCTCCATGTTTCCGCCCCATTTATGACATATTCTGTTACGTTTACATCACATGTCTATGTATACGCCTCCTGTTACACCCACTTTCACCCTTATCTTTCGCAACTGCTACGCACCCCACCCACTGCTCCGCCTACTGTATGTACTGTAATGCCATTGTTTTAGTATATATACTTGTGCATTGTTATTAAAAGGTGTGCAGCGCTGCCATCCTTTTCCTGTGCAGGTTGTCCTGGTCCTGTCCTTTATGCTGTATTAAACCTGCAAACTCCTACTACCTCGAATCTTGACTCTTATTTATTGAGCTATCTGTTATTGTTATATCCAGTCAAAAATAGAGGTATTATTTATTTATTTACCACAACTAGACAAGAAGACAGGCTCTCTCCAAAATGTCAGTTTTGCCCTCCCCCCACACACTAATGTACAGTACGTAAAGGACATACTCCAAGAGAACTAATTTCACTGATTGTCCTCCATACTTTGCTAATCAGTGTGGGTGCGATTGTGCCATTTCTTTACTGTATTTCATTATAGACTGCATGTTTGAAGAATTGAGGTTTGTTTACAATTGAGTGACAGTAATTAAGCTCTGTGAAGAGAACCACGTGTTGCCTCAGTGTAATCAGGGCCAGGTCTAGGGTGTTTGGGGCCCTGGGCAGAAAGGGAATGTGTGAGGCCCCTCTAAATTGCAGAAACATGATGCATTCAGGGCTGTTTGCATCTGAATAGATGCCCCTGCTCCTGAAGCTGCAGCCCCCCCTCTCAGTTACCTTCAAGCACCTCTTAACAACTCCTCAAGGGCTGAAGGTGTGAGGGTTGCCATCCCGCTGTGCTTCTCCAATCTGAGCTTTAGTCCTGCACAGGAGTCAAGAAGGGAGGTGGGTGGAAGCTGTGCCCGGTTAAAATTATGGACAAATGGAGTCCGTTAAAGAATCCTTCATGGACAACGGACAGACGGCCAAAATTACGGACTGTCCGTGAAATTTACGGACGGTTGGTCACCCTAGCCACAACTAGTATAAGGCGCCCAGATTGCTCCCCACTACATTGGCCATGAGGCGAAGCGGGCACACGGTGTGCAAGACTAGAGATATGTGGCTGCTGGAAGCTGTGGAGCTACGAGGCCCAAGGCGCCTACCTGCTGCCGAAGGTCGGAGCAGTGCAAGACATTGTAGCGCAGAGCGGTGATCTGCGGCGCAGCAGCCGTCGAGGTCAGGTGAAGCATCGCGGCTGAAGGAGTGGGCAGCTGTGACTGTTTAGCTGACTGAAGTGCCCCCTTCAACGGAGTGTGCGAGGGAGCACGTGTTGGCCACTGGGAGCACCCTGAATTGGGGCTTCTAGAAAGCCCTACTGCACAGGCAACATCAGTGGGAGGAGTGTGGCAGAGGCGGTGTTCTGCGGAGGCCTTGACGAAGGGGCGTAACACAGGCCCCTGCAGCCCCCGCGGTGCGGGGGGCTCACCCTCCAGGGGGCCCCGTCAGCACCGCACTTCTGCTGGGGACCTCTAGATTGAGTCCAGAGAGGGCCCCTTCACGTACCCTGCAGGGGAGCCCCCTCAAGCTTCTTTACGCCACTGCCTTGACGACGGCTGGAGGAGACGTGTAGCCTGCCACATGGTGCACCAGCCCAGGTGAGAAGCGGGCTGAGGCTGGGTGTGTATGGCAGGTAAGACAAGTCCCAGCGTGTATGCATCAGTAAACAGGGCTGCCAGGCAGGAAACAATACGAAGCAAAGAGTGAAGGGAAGAGCACAGTCAAGAGGGAAATATTAGGAAACAGAGCACATTGAAAAGGAGTTAGGAGGTCTAACTGCAGAAGGAGGAGGAAGTGAACAAGGAAGGATCTAGAGCAGGTAAAAGGCCCCTGGGACTTGCATCAGCACGTGGGAGTGTGCGTGGTCAAGAAAGGAGTGGCAGGAAAGCAGACAACAGCGCAAGGAACAGAAATGTTGGTATAGACCAGTGGAGGCGGTGAAGGAGCAGTGCAGCAGGGCACTCGCCCTATGCTAGCAGCATTACCCCCATTCACCCAGCTGGCGGACTCAGCCACAGCGGTGCCAAGATGGCAGAAGTGTGTAGGGCGGCTGAAAAACTATTTTCTTGGGACACCCAAAACCAATGGCGCAGTCAAGCGGTCCATGATGTTACACATGGGTGGTGACGAACTTTATGAACTATTCCAAGATTTGCCTGATACCAGTGATGTAAACGACTATGACAAAGCGGTAAGAACCCTAGACCAGTATTTCAACCCACAGGTAAAACCTGATTACGAGCACTTCAAGCTATGACAGGCCACGCAGTTAGAAATCAGAGCTCAACTGATTCAAGGCTGTAAGTTATCGGATCTACGGAAATTGATTTTGCGCCAGCTGGGTATTACACTGGATGAAATACTGGTGCTGGGGAGATCCCATGAGCAGGTGAATACCCGAGCGGGAGAGATGGGGTCGACGCTGACACTGAGAGCGACGGTACCCCTGCAGACCCACCCAGTTACAGTCAAGGAGGAGAGGGTCAGGAAGAGGAAGAGGAGCTGCCAACGCACGCCCAGGTGGGTGAGGATGTGGAAACTGTGGGCTAGAAAGTCACCCACCTAGGGGATGGCAAAGTGGGACACTTTGCGAAAGTGTACATGAGTGCAATGAAGGTGTCCATATTGGGTGGTAAGACCAGAAAATGTGGGCAGTCCAAACACTTGGTCAAGGCGGCCAAGGCCGCAGAGGACATGGATAGTCGATACCAGTGGATGAGGTTCATGGATGACGATGAGGAGTACGATGTCTTTGTCATCTCGTACACATCCTTTGCAAATCAAAAGAGATGACCTCCACCAATGCGCCAGACACAAATCGGGGAGGACCAGGTGACGGCCCTTATAGACACAGGGGTGTCAGTTAACATCCTGGATGGGGAACACTATCAAAGGTTGAACCCTTGGCTGAAGCTGATGCCCACAAAAGAGAAAGATCTTCACGTATGGGGGTGACATGCCCATTCCGCTAAAGGGTGTCATTGAGGTGGAGGTGACCCATGGAAATATCTCATCGTAAAAAAAGTTCCACGTGACGCAAGACAGCGTGGGAAAACTGCTTGGTTGTCACTCTGCTGAAGACCTGGGCCTGGCAATGTTCGCACACCAAATCTACCAGTTGTATGCGGAAGAGATCATAGCCAAATTTCCAGGACTGTTTGAAGGGCTTGGCTGTTTGAAGGGCGTGAAGGTCGAATTACACATCGACAAGTCGGTCAAGCCGGTGGTTTTGCGCCACAGGAGAGTGCCATTCCACCTGCGACTGCTCTTGGAGGCGGAGTTGGAGAAACTTGGAAAGGTTGGAGTGATTGAAAAGGTGTTGGGTCCCACTCCAGGGGGGGCTCCACTAGTGATAGATCCCAAACCCAAACAGCCGGGAGCGAAACATCTATGTGTAGACATGCGGCTGACTAACAAGGCGATAAGGAGAGAAAGGCACATCACATCACTGAGGGAGAGGTGTGGCACCACGGCCAGGACAACTGATGCTGGACGCTGGGGATCAAGGTTCGATCCCCGGCTCCGGCGGCAGGGGTCCGCCCAGCACCATGTGACTCTGGGCAATAGCTCGCTTAACCTTCCCAACGACCCCCAGCGCCGAGATACCCCTTCGGGGGTGATTTGTGCGCTATACAAGTACTGGATTTACATTTACATTTACCCAGACAATAGATGAGATAGTCAATGACATCAACGGGGCAAAGTGGTTCTCAAAGGTGGAGTTCAATTCTGGATATCATCAGCTGCTGCTTGACGAGGCTAGTCGTTATATCACAACATTCTTGACGCATGTGAGGTTGCGGAGGTTTAAACGGCTCCGCTTTGGAGTATTGTCGGCGGAGGAGGGACTTCAAGATGCGATCCAAAAGGCCCTTTTAGGGTTGATGGGAGTCATCAATGCCAGTGATGAGGTGCTAATCTTTTCTCACCCGCTGGAAGAGCATTACAAGTGCCTACGGGCGACGATGCAAAGGCTAGTGGACTAGGGTCTGACGCTGCACCAGGACAAGTGTGCGTTCTACACCAACGAAGTGGAGTTCTTTGGCTACAAATTCTCCAAGAACAGTCTACAGGTGGACCCGGTAAAAGTTGATGGCATCCGTACCACAAAATCAGACGGAGATGCAAAGCGTCTTGGGCTTGGCAAATTATAGCATCAATCTCAGAGCGATTGAGGGCCATAACAACGAAGGACACCAAGTGGCAGTGGACGATCGAAGCAGCAAGGTCATTTCAGGAGGTGAAAGGAGCGCTACTGCCAGGAGCAACAGTGTCTTATTCAAACCCAGAAACCCCACAGAGCTAGTAGTGGATGCCAGCCCGGTTGGCCTCAGCGCAGTACTCCTTCAGTAGGATGCACAGGAGGAATGGGTGCCAATAGCATATGGCAGCAGAGCATTAACAGCCGTGGAAACAAGATACGATCAAATTGAAAAAGAGGAGCTGGTCATTAGATGGACATGCCAGCATTTGAACACCCACCTCTGCAGGCACAGGTTCAAAGTGATCATGGACCACAAACCGTTGGTGCCACCGTTTGGGGGAACAGCAAGGAATAGACCTCCTTGCATTGAAAGATGGGCGGTGCAGCTCCAACACTACAACTTCTGTGTAGTGTACCGGCCAGGTTTACTTATCACGCCATCTTATGGCAGTGGACCTCGGACATCAGCAAGAGGTGGACAAAGGGGCGGGATGCTTCATCAAACTAATCACTGAGTCTGCCTGCCCACGAGCTCTGTCCCTGGAAGATATTGTGACGGCCACAAGTGAAGATGCATGCCTAACGGCAGTCAAGGAGGCCCTGCGTGAACACTGGTGGGAGAATTTCTTGGATGGCACGAGTAGCTTGACGGATGAAGAAAAGGAAGCCCAAACAGGCATTTGGCGGTGTCGGTACAAAGTCAGTGACAGCAGTGAGAGGCCCGAAGATCGTAAAGCCAGTCAGCTTGTGGAAGAGGACAGTGGAGCTCTCTCACCAAAATCATCAAGGGCTCAAGATGACAAAAGCACACCTGAGAGCTTAAGTGTGGTTTCTGGGGGTGGACCGGATGATCTAAGAATTGGTGAAGAGTTGCCACGCCTGCATCATCACTGGAGGTTATTCGTCAGCTCCTACGGTGATTACGGTAGCACCATGTACGCGGCGGTGGGCAGTGATAAGTATGCACTTTGGGAGCTTCCCTGACGGGCGGTTCACACTAGTCATGATGGACAGTCACTCAAATGTTCCTGTCGTTGAGGTTGAGAGGTCCACACCATTTGAATGTGTCAAACCAATAATGGAGAAAACGTTCGCTGTGCTGGGGACACTGGAAGAAATTCAAACAGACAACGGCACTCCTTTCCAAGAGTTCAGAGAATACCTGCACCACTGCAACATTCGACTCAAAAGAGTGAACCCCAATGGCTTCAAGCCAACGGGGAGGTGAAGAGATTTATGCGCATGATTAACAAGGTACTGGGGATTGGGGTCGATCAACAGGAAGCTCTAGCAGGGTGTATGACAAGCTCCTGAGAGCGTGTAGGCAAACGGCCCACAGCATGACCAAATGTTTTCAGATTGAACTAATAAAAAGGGCAGTGAGATATGTCGTACCTATGAGTGAAAACTGGACTCCTCATGAACTGGATAGTGAAACTACCCAGGCAAAGAGGAAAAGGAACAATGACCAAGCCAGCCAGAGGAGGTAAGCTTGTACGGTGGAATTTTGCACAGGAGATAGAGTGGTGGTGAGAGACAGACATCCGGGTGGAAGTTTAGAACACCATTTCGAGAGAGAACCCTGGGAAGTGGTTGATGTGCATGGGACCATGGTCACTGTTCAAAGGGGTAAGAGGTGACTGGCGAGAAATGTGTCCTGGTTTAAGAAAAATTCACATCATGTGGAAGAGAGAAGAGAGGGGACAGAGCAAGGGAGCCCACTGGACAGCCCGAGTGAGGAAGTTGAGGAAGAGACACCTAGGATGGGCGAAGAAGAGGGTACTGGAGAACCGGGGGTAGAAAGAGAAGGAGAAGGAATGTGACAGACTTTGAACACTCCAAGAGGGGTGAACACACAGACCACACAATGGGGACACCCCGACAGACTGAGAGACAATCACGACCGAGCCAAAGGCTGAAAGACTTTAAGTGCTGAACATGTTACCAGCCTGCAATTGCTTGGGTCGAAACGTCGACACTTCCTCTGTTGTTCAGCCTCCTTTTTGATTTATCATTTGTGATTTTGTTCTTTTTGAGGCATGTTTTCTGTATAAACTATCATATGAATTGTCATTTGTGATATGTTATTGGATCAATTTTCTGGTTGACTAAGGTCATAGTGACCACTGTTATAATGTCTATCTTTCATTTCAATACCCTCACCATCCCACCACTACCTTCCCTGTCTGTTTCTCTAGGGGCATTGAATGTGATGTACTATGTGATTATTTTATGAATGATTTTTAAGGTACACATTGTGAATAAAAACAATGTTATTATAAAAAATTTTTTTTTTTGCATCAGTGTAACTTATAAATTTAAGGCTCATTTGTTTAAGTATCTGGGAGCACATTGTTTGTACCATGTTACCAGCCAGGCAGATCACTGGAAGCCATCTCCTTTTAATGCTGTTATTTTTTTTATTTTGTTATTCTATTATTTTATTTCCTTCTTTGTTTTTATGATTGGTTTGGAGGTATGTAGTGAGCCACCCAGCTGCATTAATACAATGTATCCACTCTCAACCCTCTGGGCCGGGCACGGACCAGAGGGTATAAATAAAGGTGCAGCCAGCTCCCGTGGCTGACCACACTATACTAGCAACCTGTGTGGTGTAACGTTATTCTAGGTCACGACAAGGCCCTCCTGCAGTGCATATCACCACTCACCCCCAACTAGTATAAGGTCCCCAGATTGCCCTCACTACACTGTATTCAGTGATATATTAAGCTTGATGAATTTACTTTATGCATTGCTAGCTCATAGAAACAAGCGCTCAGCTCTGTATTGAGGCAGCAGACACCATCACGTTACAGCCCCAGGATTACGTTCTGGGTCGTTCTTGATGAGCCAGTGAGCATTGTCATTGGGCGTGTTTGACTAGGCTACAACCTTGTGACCAATTACAAGAGAGAATGTGCTCTTTCCATTGGAGTGCAGATTCAGGCCTATGAAAGAGAGAGGGATGCAGCAAAAGAGTCTGCTCTTGCGTCCGAATGTCCTGCAGTTGTAGGTGGCGGAGACCACTTCACAGGCAAGGGCAGTGTCTGACTGCAACCAACTCTCACGGAGGGGCATGGGGTGCCCATCCATTATTGTCGTCTTTGTGCTTTGTATTAAAATGTGCTTTAGAGGGGTCCACTAACTCACTTACTCTGCGTCACTTCCTAAGTGATGCTCAAGTGGTGCACTTCCTCATGGACTCTTTGCGCCTGCAACTACGTCAGTTATGTGGCACTAGAGTATGTCAAAGATGTTCTCTTTTTTACATAGCGCCATGAGGAAATGCCCCCCGACACTGCCAGGGCGCTTAATGCATTAATTCTCAGTCCGTCTTCCTCGCCACTGCCTGCCCTTAAAAAATGAAATTTAAAAGTTCTATTTTTATTTTTAAAATGCATCCCATTTTCCTTTAAAGAAAGCGAGCTGCATTTTAAAATAAAATCTGCTTTATTTAAAAGCAGTCCCAGACATGGTGGTCTGCTGACCCCAGCATGCCACCATCCCTGGGAGTGGAAGCCATTCCCAATGTGGTCGCATATTGTGACAGCTTCATTAATATGCATAAGGCATGCAATTTGCTACCCCACTGGGAACCACAAACAGTGTCGCAGACACTATTGGGCATCGCAATTTGTGAGTCGCAAATTGCGAGTCGAAAATGCGACGCAATTTGCAAGTCGCAAATTGGTGGGTTGTACATCTGGCCCTTAGTGTCTTGCACAAACCTTTTTGCCCCTGCTATAGATTCCCTAGGGTAGCATGTGCAGATGCAGAGGGTTTTCCTTAAAGTCCCAGATAGAATGTCTAAATCCAAAGGATAGAATTTCCCATTCTGAGTCTGCGAAAGAAGTGGCATCAAATCCACCTGTCAAGATCCGGCCTTTTGAGCATTTGGATATTAATGCACATACTCTGCTATGTAAAGCTTAAACTTTGCACATGGTGCACACAGAATGTAATCTGTTCCTGTATTTGCAAATCCCCAAAAGTATAGAATGTGCACCTATTTGAAATATGCTCCACCTTAAGTGTCCGTTTGTTCAGAAATAAATCAAGACTCATCCATCTAAGCTTTTCTAGATCTTATTTTCTAGGTTGATGTTGGTTGCTGTAAAGCAATTAATATATTGAAAACACTTGTAATGCACCCTGAATAGGAGAATAATGTTTTACAATAATATACGCAAACTGAAGCTGTATCAAGTGTAGAATTAAAGGCTGCATTATTCTTGTCATAGTATATTCTGAGGGAACGGAGCAGTGTGTAAATCACTATGGGCCATATTATCAAGAAAGGGCGATACAATATTGCCGCTTTTATCGCCAGGAAACTGATGCTAAAGCGGCGATAATGGGCGTGATAATATGCCCTTGTGAATTCCCATAGAAGCCCAGGTTCTGTTGTTAACCTGTGCTTCTATGGGAAATCACAAGGACATATTATCAAGCCCATTATCGCCGCTTTAGCGGCAGTTTCCTGCCGATAAAAGCGGCGATAATGTATCGCCCTTTCTTGATAATATGGCCCTAGATTCCCCTTTGCATTTTACATTGTGACTAGCTCCTAATTTGCTACTATTCAATTAGGCATGATGTAGTCTTTAATTGATCAAAGAAAAACCAAAGGAAATGATGGACGGAGCGTTGACGATACAAGCACTCACCCCCAGTCAACTGATCTGGGTTTAATCCATCACCATTCTTTAGCCCACTCTGCCACCCCAGTTCAGACATGGCCATATGCAAATCAGTCTGACCCTGTGCCTCATGGGAACAGTCCAGCCCGAACTGCCAAGCCATGCCTTCCCTGGACCGGAAACAAGCTACCGAGGACCGGTTTCTGGCATTTCAGCCTTCTTCAGCCCGGCTTGCTTGAATCCAGTGGCAAAGTGAGGCTTTAATTGATCACCAGCTAATCTACTACTGCTTACAAAAGTAACTTTTCTATTGTCAGGTAG